>NC_044033.1:228585416-228817299 GCF_901765095.1 Microcaecilia unicolor | reverse complement strand
GTTACATAGGTTTGAGATATTTCCCAAACTGACCTATGACCTGGGACCTCTCACACTAGACAATGTGGCACCTATCTCTTGCATTTTATTATTATTAAATTCTCAGGTTTCCAGCTAACTTCATACTAACTGGGTTCTGGCATTCATTAAGGGGTCAAGGGGCCAATCTTGTTTAATAGCACACATATATGATTTGTTATTACTTCCAGAGCCAGTCCTACATTTAGCTATACAATCCATCAAGGAGAAGACTTTTCCTAACCTCTTTCACCTATTAGCTTCCTACACAGAACTCGCTAGGACTGTGGATAATTCAAACCAGATGATGACCTCTTAAAACTTCAGACAAAGCTCACTTGAAAAGTCAGTCAAAGATGTAACACTGAATTGAAAGATATTCTACATAGAAATAGAACTTATTAATTACACAGAATAAAACATATTCTAAAATAAGCAGAAATCAGAATTCCTTATAAGACAAAATCTAAATCATCAAGAATATCTATATCTACTCTATCTTCTTCTAACCAGCGTTCAATCTAATCCTTTTTAATCTGCCTGCGAAACTGTCCAGTGTGCCTTGCTCATAATGGTATCCAGACGTGGTAAATAATTACTTCTCTCTGACCTTTCTAACCTCTTAGTCTAGCAAAAGTTAGACTTCTGAGCAATCCAAACCAGATGGCATTCTTCCATCACTTGCAGGACTGAACCAAACTTTAAACACCAAATTAACAAATATAATTTCTCTGCCCACGCTGCCTCAATACCTCTATTGAGCAATGTATATTATTTGGCAGATTTTTGTTTGTTTGTTTTTTAATTTGGACTTGCTCATATCTTTTCAGTAGTAGCTCAAGGTGAGTTACATTCAAGTACACTGGGTATTTCTGTGTCCCTAGAGACCTCACCATATAATTTTATACTGAGGCAATGGAGGGTTAAGTGAGATTTGAATTGGTTACCTCTAGATGTCAAGACTGGTACCCTAACCACTAGGCTACTCTTTCCCCTTGACTGCTAGGCTACTTAAAAATGTGCTGCAGGATCAGACATGGGGGCTCAAACACAAGGATAATGAACTTAAAGATCTTTCCGCAATTCTAGAAGATTGTTTATCAGATATTCAGGATAGAGCTACTTTACTAGTCTCTTTCGCATTCGAACAAGATCTAAATGCTGTTTTGAAGATGTTCTTTAAATATTCACAAATTACTCTTTGTGGATAAATATTATGAATGTATCCTGATGTGATGACATTAACACAAGCTAGACAGAAGGAATTTTCGACTATGCAAGCAGAGACTAAACATTTGGGAGCTACTTTCTTACTAGCCTACCCATGCAAGTGCTTGGTTCGCTATATGGAGAATAAATACACCTTTTTTTGTTCCAACACAATTGAGGGCTTTTCTGGACCTTAAGAAGATCTCCAGATGATATAAATAAGTATCTGGGCAGGATAGTTAAAACGATATGGGGGGATAATATTGCGCTATAGCTATTCCCTTTTCCTTTCTATTGTAATCTCCATCTGATTTCTGGACTCCTCCCCCCAAGTAGGGTGGTCTAAGAATGTTTATGTTTCCTATTATCATATTAAGATTTTTCCTTTATTGTTTTTTGTTGTTTCTCAACAAGTGTTAATTGCTTGTATAAATTTTGCAAAATTATAAATAAATAAATAAAAAAGTGTTCTCTTTAATGAAATTGATCACAAAAATAAGGAAAACATACAGTTACATTGAGATGCACTGTAATAAGAGTTCTGCCATTAAAGATTTCAGTCTATTTTTGTTAGAGATGTATTGTTAATGCAGTCTGTGTTAGCAACAACAGTTCTCAGTGCTGTGTAGAATCTGTGTGTATCAGTACAATGCCAGTGACAGTTCACAGGGTGTACTTCCTGTCTTTGGATAGCATGAAGATACAGAAGTGCTCCCTCTCTGCTTATTGTAAGCCCCCTAGTCTCATGAGTTGACTCTGTCCTACATGTACCTGAATAGGATTTAAGTGTGTCACCGGTGACCTGCAAAGTTACCTCATAGTAACATAGTAGATGACGGCAGAAAAAGACCTGCACGGTCCATCCAGTCTGCCCAACAAGAAAAACTCATATGTGCTAGTTTTTTGTGTATACCTTACCTTGATTTGTACCTGTCTTTTTCAGGGCACAGACCGTATAAGTCCGCCCAGTACTATCCCTGCCTCCCAACCACCAGCCCCGCCTCCCTCCACCGGCTCTGGCACAGACCGTATAAGTCTACCCAGCACTATCCCCGCCTCCCAACCACCAGCCCTGGCACAGACCGTATAAGTCTGCCCAGCACTAGCCCCGCCTCCCAACCATCTCTGCCACCCATTCAAGGCTAAGCTCCTGAGGATCCCTTCCTTCTGAACAGGATTCCTTTATGTTTATCCCACGCATGTTTGAATTCCGTTACCGTTTTCCTCTCCACCACCTCCCGCGGGAGGGCATTCCTGACATTTTTCTTATCTGCCCCCCTTCAATCTCATTTCATGCCCTCTCGTTCTACTGCCTTCCCATCTCTGGAAAAGGTTCGTTTGCGGATTAATACCTTTCAAATATTTGAACGTCTGTATCATATCACCCCTGTTTCTCCTTTCCTCCAGGGTATACATGTCCAGGTCAGCAAGTCTCTCCTCATATGTCTTGTAACGTAAATCCCATACCATCCTCGTAGCTTTTCTTTGCACCGCTTCAATTCTTTTTACATCCTTAGCAAGATACGCCCTCCAAAACTGAACACAATACTCCAGGTGGGGCCTCACCAACGACTTGTACAGGGGCATCAACACCTCTTTTCTTCTGCTGGTCACGCCTCTCCCTATACAGCCTAGCAATCTTCTAGCTACGGCCACCGCCTTGTCACACTGTTTCGTCGCCTTCAGATCCTCAGATACTATCACCCCAAGATCCCTCTCCCCGTCCGTACCTAGCAGACTCTCCCCGCCTAACACATACGCCTCCCGTGGATTTCTACTCCCTAAGTGCATTACTTTGCATTTCTTCGCATTGAATTTTAATTGCCAAACCTTAGACCATTCTTCTAGCTTTTTCAGATCCTTTTTCATGTTTTCCACTCCCTCCGGGGTGTCTACTGTGTTACAAATCTTAGTATCATCCGCAAATAGGCAAACTTTGCCTTCTAACCCTTCGGCAATGTCACTCACAAATATATTGAACAGAATCGGCCCCAGCACCGATCCCTGAGGCACTCCACTACTCACCTTTCCCTCCTCTGAGCAAACTCCATTCACCACCACCCTCTGGCGCTTGTCCGTCAACCAGTTCCTAATCCAGTTCACCACTTTGGGTCCCATCTTCAGCCCATCCAGTTTATTTAAGAGCCTCCTGTGGGGAACCGTGTCAAAAGCCTGACTGAAATCTAAGTAGATTACGTCTATAGCACGTCCACGGTTCAATTCTCCTGTCACCCAATCAAAGAATTCAATGAGATTCGTTTGGCACGATTTCCCTTTGGTAAAACCATGTTGTCTCGGATCTTGCAGCTCATTTTCTTCCAGGAAATTCACTATCCTTTCCTTCAGCATCGCTTCCATTACTTTTCCAATAATAGAAGAGAGGCTCCGCTTACCGGCCTGTAGTTTCCAGTTTCTTCCCTATCACCACTTTTGTGAAGAGGGACCACTTCCGCCGTTCTCCAATCCCTCGGAACATCTCCCGGTTCTAAGGATTTATTAAACAAATCTTTAAGAGGACCCGCCAGAACCTCTCTGAGCTCCCTCAATATCCTGGGGTGGATCCCATCCGGTCCCATGGCTTTGTCCACCTTTAGCTTTTCAAGTTGTTCATAGACACTCTCTTCTGTGAACGGTACTATATCCACTCCATTCTCAAATGAACTTTTGCCAGATCATCACGGTCCTTCTCCCGGATTTTCTTCAGTAAAAACAGAACAAAAGTATCTATTTAGCAAATTTGCCTTTTCTTCATCATTATCTACATAGCGGTTTGCAGTATCTTTTAGTCTCACAATTCCCTTTTTAGTCACTCTCCTTTGTAAGGATTATGAGGCTGTCCTACCCTGGTTAGGCCCCTAGAGGGCGCTGACCCCCCTAAAATGTCCAGGGAGAAGGGCTAGGTGAGTCAAAGGGGAGGTATAGCTGGAGCTCGCTAGGACCGGGGAGAGTCCTGGGGGTGGAAACAGGTGCAGCCGGTTATGGGCTGGGTCCTGTTTGCCATTAAACCCTTAATACCCCACCTGAGAAAGGGAGAAAAGGGGGAGAGCTAGCAGCTGAAGAAGAGAGCTGGTAGCTGGAGCTGGGAGCTGGTGGCTGGAGCTGGAGATCCCCATGTGAAGTACTGGCTGAGCCCTTTTGACTTGTGGTGAACTGGGTGCAAGGCAGGGAAGCTGGCTGGGGTAAGAAGGCCCTAGAGTGCCAGGATAAGAACTATGTGTTCAGAGAGCTACTGTGTGTCCCAGATGCCAAGGCTGTGTTTAGAATGAGGCAGTGGGCAAAGAATAATTCTAAGAAATCATATTTGTTAATTCTAACTTTCACTCTGCAAGTGAAGGAATGCCAGATGGTTCAGATTATTTTGAAAGTCTAGCTTGCCGAGCTAAAGGTTAGAAAGGTCAGTGAGAAATGAAACTCTGTCCCTTGTGATTGATGGATTGCTAATGTAAACACATATGTATCCTATTATGAACAAGGTATATTGCAGGCAATTTAAAAGGATTAGGCTGAAATGCTGTTTAGTTAGATTCTAAATAATTCTAGATATAAATGAGTTAGATTTTAGAAGTTCTTAATATGTAGATATGGCTTATAAGGAATACTGATTCTGCTTATTTTAGAATATGTTTTTCTGTGTAATTAATATGTAGAATATCCTTTCAATCCAGTGTTACATATTTGCCTGACTCTTTAAAGTGAGCCTTTGTCTGCTGTTTAAGAGGTCAAGCATGTGGTTTAAGTTATTCTGCAGTTCTGGCTGGTTCAATGTATAAGCTGATAGGTGAAAAAGGTCAGGAAAAGTCTTGATTAATTATAGGTAAAATGTAGGAATGGTCCTGGAAGTAATAACAAGCTATGCCATTAAGTAAGACTGGCCCTTGACCCCCTTAATGAATGCCAGAGTTCAGTTAGTAGTTAGTATGAACCAGACTAGGAATATGAGAATAATAAATGTAAGAATATCCCTTAGCTTCTAAATGAACCCAGTTTAAGTTATAGATGAGAAATCAATCATAATAACATGCAGGAGTTCTGGAGCCCAAATGTCTGGTGTGAGGGCCCCCAGGTCATAGGTCAGTTTGAGAAATATCAAACCTATGTAACTGATATTTGTATAGAGCTGATTGGTTGAGGCAAGGTAATCAATCTATTCCTTAACCAATTGGAGAGTAAGGGGGGCTAGGCTAGGCTAGATAGAACTGTATTTAAGTAAGAGCAGAAGCAGTTTACGTCAGAAGGACAGAAGGAACAGACAGAAAAGAAGAGAAGACAGCATAAGAAGAGAAGCAGCTGAGACAGAAGCCACAAAGACACAGAGAGCTGAGAAAGAGAAGAAGAGACTTAATGCTGATGTTCTACTTTGTTTGCTGGCAAATAAAGAAGATTTCTCTCTCAGTCTGGTGTGCTGTTTGACTCCTGAAGTACCACAGGTTCTGCTAACAATAGGGGTAATTCATGCCTCAATTCCTGCAACAATTCTTGGTGGCAGCGGTGGGATCCTGAATCCTGCATTAATCCCAGCACCCAACTGACTGAGGAACATTCGCCGGGTATGTATTCTGTATTCTGTATTGTAGTCCTAGCTAGAAAATTGTAAACCAGCCCCTCAAAAATTGGGGGAAGGAGAGTCTGATCAACTCTCAGCGAAGGCCCTAGTACCTTCTAGTCTAGTGGAGATTAGAAGCGAAACCGCTTAAGCTTATCTGTATCTGAGAAATCTGAAATTGTTGGGTGGGATTTTCTGTACTGAATGAATGTGTGATGCGTGAATGCTAAATGAGTGCGGACTTCTTATAACTGCGTTTCCAATTAACGCGAGTTCAATTGGCCAGTGACCGAAGGAAGCGATTGTTGTCTGTCTACCTTGTGTCTCGGATCTGTGGACCCCTTACCACAAATCCAAAAACTCCCTCCCTTTTGTGTGTTGTAACTGTAAGCATTATGGGAGGGAAATCGTCTAGACAAATTGATACTCCCCTAGATTGTATGCTTAAGAACTTCAAAAAAGGATTTTTAATTAATGATTATGGACAGACTTTAAGCTCAGGTACTCTAAGAACCTTGTGTGAAGTTGAGTGGCCATCTATGGGAGTGGGGTGGCCCCCTAGTGGCAGCTTAGATATTGAAGTAATCCGGAAGGTCTACAGCATAATTGTAGGAGAACCAGAATATTCTGAACAACTCCCCTATATAGATTCCTGGGACAGCCTTGTGACTGACCCTCCCTCTTGGTTGAAAACTTATATGGGATCCCCAGTAAAATACATGTTAGGCCGTGCTCAAAGAAAGATTAGAAAATCTAAACTAGAAGAGGGAAAGAGCCCCAGGAAGCCTACCACCCAATCGGTGGCTTCCGCCCCTACCCTGCCTGAGAAACCCATACTCTCTGATGACCCCTCAGATCTTGAGCCACCACCTTATGGCCCATTGTTGGGGTTCCGTACCGCCCCTAGAGATCCACGCCACCCAGCCCAAGCTTCTCCAGCACAGGCTTCTCCGGATAGCTCCTCTTCTGTGCAAACCCCGTCACATCCCAGGGTGGACTTTTCAGCCGGCCTCTACCCTCCTGTGCCACATTCTCCCCTGTTAACCTCCCAAGACCCGCTTTGGGCTGCACCCCCTGACTCCTCAACTCCCGATAGCCCAGCCTTTCCCTCTAGTACCCCTACCCACTCATCAGGGGCCCGGCATCCCTTTCAATGGACTGAATCACCTGTGACCACCTCTCAGTCTATGAGTACCCCTCCCCATCCCTCAGGGGTTCAACATACCTCCACTGAATGGGTTAGACCCGCTGCAATCACTTTTGAGCATGATAGGAGGGTAGCTCCTAGCTCTACCTCAGATTCCATTCCCACCTCTTCGAGAGTTCTGCCACTCCGACAGGTAACCATCACTCGACCAGATCCTAATAATGAGGGTCAGGTTATACAGGCACAGGCCTACCAGTATGTACCCTTCACAACCACCGATCTCCTGAATTGGAAGACGCATTACCCCTCTTATACTGAAAAGCCTCAGGCAGTGGTGGACCTAGTGGCTAGCATTATGGCCACCCATAACCCAACCTGGACTGATTGTCAACAACTTCTCCTGACCCTCTTCACAACTGAGGAGAGGCGGAAGATTTTGCAAAATGCTGAGGCCATCACGCGAGAGCGTGTCCCCGGGGGGACACAGGACCCAGAGGGATAGGTTAGAGCTCGGTTTCCTCGCGCAGCTCCAGTTTGGGATCCAAATGATGGGCAGCACTATGAACTGTTGTCTGGCTATTGCCGGGACTTGCTGGAAGGTATGAGGAAAGGCATAAAGAGGCCCATTAATCTGGCAAAGGTCTCTGAAATTCTCCAAGGGGCAACTGAATCCCCTGGGGCCTTTTTAGAGCGACTAATTGAAGCCTACAGAACATACACCCCATTTGACCCTGAGGCCCTAGAAAACCAGAGAATGGTGAATAGTGCATTGGTGGCCCAGAGTATGCCAGATATCCGGAAGAAGTTGCAGCGTCAGGAGGGATTCGCAGGGATGAATACCACCCAGCTAATTGAGATCGCAACCAAGGTTTTCATTAATAGAGATCAGGAGGTGCGCCGAGAGGCTGACCGGAGGATGCAGAAGAAGGCCGACCTTTTAGCGGCAGCCATTACTAATTCCACCCTTAACCGAGGTCGACCTCTAGCTAATGGAAAGCCAAAGTGGGACCCTGGACCACCAGCCAGGCCCCGAGATTCCTTCAATCAATCCCGGCCAAGGGGGGAGAATCCCAGACCAAGATTGGAGAGGGACCAGTGTGCCTACTGCAAGGAAAGAGGGCACTGGAAAGATGAATGCCCCCAGAGGCGCCAGGGACTGAGAAGGGGACCAGGAGATTGAGGAAGCCGAGGCCGAGTTCGAGAGGGAAGATATGAGCCTGCTGAATCTGACATCATCGGGATAGCCGAGATGGCAGAATGGGACGAATAGGACAGACCGGGTTCCTACAAACTGGGCTCCCAGGAACCTATGGTCAAGTTAACTATAGGGAGCCGCTCAATTCCATTCATGATTGATACAGGAGCTGAACATTCTGTTGTGACGGAGCGATTAGCGCCTGTGTCTGGAAAAACTGTCCGAGTGGTGGGAGCCACGGGGGTGCAGAACCGGAGGCCCTTTCTGACGACCCGTAGATGCCAATTAGGCTCACACACAGTCACTCATGAATTCCTGTATATGCCAGACTGTCCAATCCCTTTGTTAGGTCGAGACCTGCTGTCCAAGCTTAGGGCCCAAATTTCCTTTGACTCTGATGGCCAGACTTCGGTCTCCTTTCGGCCCCCAACATCTAGCCCTAAGGGTATATTGAGTTTCTGCTGCCCTCTTGAAGAAGAATGGCGGCTGCATCAGTCACATGGCCAAGTTGACCTACCCCTGGCGGACAGCTTTCAGGTCAGTGGGGTATGGGCAGAAGATAATCCCCCAGGGTTGGCCCGAAATATTCCTCCTGTCCATGTAGACTTACTTCCAAGTGCCCGGCCAATCCATCTTCGCCAATACCCAATTCCCAGAAAGGCTCTGGAAGGGATTCAAGCATATTTGAATCGTCTGTTATCCCATGGAATTATTCGTCCTTGTCAGTCTCCATGGAATACGCCACTATTGCCAGTTCAGAAGCCAGGGACTGAGGACTACCGGCCAGTCCAAGACTTACGAGTGGTCAACAAATCCACTATCTCATTACACCCTGTAGTGCCTAATCCATATGTTTTGCTAGGATTGATACCTTCTGGAGCTACCCATTTCACGACACTAGACCTAAAAGATGCCTTCTTTTGTATTCGGGTGGCCCCCGCCAGTCAACTGCTTTTCGCCTTTCAATGGGAAAACCCAGTAACAGGAAGGAAGCTCCAGTATACATGGACCCGCCTGCCACAGGGGTTCAAGAACTCCCCCACCATTTTTGGGACAGCCCTAGGACAAGACCTTAAGACTTTTAAATCTGAGCCTTCCAGGCGAGTTTTACTCCAGTATGTAGATGACCTCCTGATTGCAGCAGTGACTCAGGAAGAGTGTTTTGAGGCTACCAGAGAATTGCTGGAGTTACTCTTGGATGCAGGTTATAAGGTCTCACGCTCAAAGGCCCAACTCTGTCAGTCAGAAGTGAAGTATCTGGGCTTTTGCATTTCCCAGGGAAGTCGGAGACAGGATGTCAGTAGGAAGCAAGCGGTAGCTGCAATTCCCCAACCCAAGTCCAGAAGGGAAGTTAGGGAATTTCTGGGAGCAGCCGGATTCTGCAGAATTTGGATTCCAAATTTTGCATTGATGGCGAAACCCCTTTACCAGGCCACAAAGGGGGGTGAAAAGGAACCATTTGAATGGGGACCTACAGCTCAACAATCCTTCATTGCCATAAAGAAAGCCCTACTCCAAGCCCCTGCGTTAGGCCTTCCTGATGTGGAGAAACCTTTCTCACTGTATGTCCATGAGCGACAGGGGGTTGCTCTGGGTGTGGTGACCCAGATGATGGGATCCTGGCAGAGGCCTGTTGCATACCTGTCTAAACAGCTGGATGGAGTGGCTAAAGGATGGCCAGCCTGCATGAGGGCCATTGCAGCAACAGCCTTACTGGTCCAGGAAGCTGATAAGCTGACCTTGGGGCAAGAACTGGTTGTTAAAGTCCCCCACGCAGTTCTCACCCTCATGGAGTATAAGGGCAACCACTGGTTTACAAATAACCGTATGGTTAAGTACCAAGCTAGCTTGTGTGAGAATCCACGGATACACCTGGAAACAGTGGCTACATTCAATCCCGCCACTCTTTTGCCAGCATCTGAGGGACCACCGGATCATGACTGTATCCAAACCATGGATGAAGTGTACTCCAGTCGACCAGATCTTAAAGATGTTCCGTGGAGGGACCCAGATGTAATCTATTTCACAGATGGAAGCAGTTATGTGGAGAACTCCAAGCGATTGGCAGGCTATGCTGTGGTGACAGAAGACAAGGTGATAGAAGCAAGGGCCCTGCCCCAAGGAACTTCAGCCCAGAAAGCAGAACTTGTGGCCCTCATACGAGCTCTGGAGTTAGCAGCAGGACTGGTGACCAACATTTATACTGATTCCAAGTATGCCTTCACAACTCTACATGCTCATGGAGCTTTGTATAAGGAAAAGGGACTCATAAATGCTGCAGGCCAACCTGTTAAGTATGGACCTGAAATACTTCAGCTGCTAGAGGCTGTTTGGGCACCTAAGAAGGTAGCTGTCATTCACTGCAGGGGACACCAAAGGATAGATACTCCAGTGGCCCGAGGGAACCGCCATGCTGATCGGGTGGCCAAGGAAGCTGCTCGAGGACCCCCAGCAAGTACTGTGACTCCCCTGTTCCAAATTCGACTGCAAGAATGGACGCCTATGTATACCCAAATGGAAGAGAAATGGGCTCAAGAGGAAGGTGCAGTAAGGAGATCTGATGGCTGGTTACATCTCCCTGATACCAGAGTTCTGGTGCCACGCCACCTAGCTTGGCCTGTAGTGTCTCAAGCTCATGACCTATCACACTTAGGGAAAACAGCACTAGCCCGCCTACTCAGTCGAGTAGTGGTGCTGGAAGGATTGGATAGTCTGGTTGCCACTGCCTCTGCCCGATGTACTCTCTGTGCCCAGAATAATGCTCGTCAGGGACCCCGTATTCCACCAGGAGTTCAGTCTAGAGGACTAACACCCTTTGAGTCCCTAGTTATAGACTTCACAGAAATGCCCAGGAGCGGTAGGCTCCGATACCTCTTGGTCATGGTCTGTACCTTTTCTGGGTGGGTGGAAGCATATCCTACAGTCACTGAGAAAGCCACAGAAGTAGCTCGAGCCCTCCTTAGGGATGTCATCCCCAGGTATGGATTGCCCCTTGCCATAGGTTCAGATAATGGTCCCGCCTTTGTTGAAGCCACACTTCAGGCCCTGTCCCGCGCATTGCGCATTACCTGGAAATTGCATTGTGCCTATCGTCCTCAGAGTTCAGGGCAGGTTGAGCGGGCAAATAGAACCTTGAAAAATAGCCTAGCAAAGATTTGTCAGGAAACCCAACTGAAATGGCCACAGGCATTGCCACTAGCCCTCTTCCGCCTCCGATGCACCCCAACTAAAGGAACAGCCCTCTCTCCCTTTGAAATTGTGTATGGGAAGCCCCCAGCTATTTTGCAGGGAATTAAGGGAGACATAGGGACTTTAGGGTCTGCCCAGGTGCAGGAGCAGGTAGCCCTCTTGGGCAAGATAATTTCTGAGCTTCAGTCTTATGTGAGAGAAATAAACCCTGTCCCCTTCCAGGCTCAGGTACATTCCTTCCTGCCAGGGGATAGAGTTTGGGTGAAAGACTGGAGGCTTCAGCCTTTGGGGCCCTGATGGAAAGGACTTTTTACTGTTTTGCTTTCTACCCCTACAGCTGTGAAGGTCGCAGGGATAACTCCATGGGTCCATTGGTCTCGAATTAAGTCTGCTGATCAGACTGAGCCCAGCACGGATCAGACGGAGCCTAGACAGTGGAGAGCAGAAAGTGATCCAGCGGAGCCATTGAAGTTGCGCTTGACCCGAACCAAAGAATCTACTAGCTGAAAAGAAGGGTCAACTGCATACTGCAGGAGCTGCTGAACTTCGGCTTCACACTGAGACTTTTTCTTGTCCTGATTCTGGCTTTCTTGGAATTTGAAAGCTTGATCCTTGTCAGTTGAGGGTCTATCCCAACTGGTATAAGAACTCAAAGACTGAGAACACTATATTAGAGTAATCTGTGATTAGCACAGACTGTTGAAATATTATTGCTTAATTAGTTTGCTGTATTTGTTTTAGATTAGGAAGAAAGAAAATGTTAGTAGTTTGGATGCTTTTGTTGTTTTCTACTCCTTGCCTCCTTGTTCCTAATACCCCAACTCGCTCCTACCTTTGGTTACACTCTGTCCAGGAACTAATTAGCCAGGCAAAGATTACTTCCCCTTGTATTGTGTGTTCCCGATTTTCTCCTTATACCACAGATGTCCCAGCTGTTCCTGTCCCTGTGCAGCTCCCAGCTCTTATACCTCCCTACTTTTCGAGTTCAGGCCCTTGGAGCCAGGATTATACTTGGTGGTCCTTTTATAATGCTACTTCCCCCTCTGAATCTTCTCTAAGGCCAGTTTTTACGTCTCCCTATCCAGCTTCTGGAGTGTTTTGTTTAACAAGAGACATCTCAACTGTTCTTTCCATTCCCTGTAATTATACTAATGTTCTTCCAGAGAAGGAGGAACCTGTGTGGGTAGTTTCTCCAGGTACTCCTATGTGCCCTACTACCATACCTGCAGATTATGACCAGGGTGATTATCTGGCTCCTAACTATACTACTGAGAAGACTATAGTGTCCCATCCTATTTTCTACTTTCATAAGTCCCCGGGGTATGAAGGGGTTGCATCATATGAGCGGTCTGTTACAATTGGGGATTGGCACCTATGGTGTACAAAGTCTCCATTTCTTCTTCGTTCCCCCTGGGATAGGGGCTCGCATTATGGGCATCCTAATCTCCATCCTGTGCCTACATTTATTGGGAACTTTCGTCGCCCTCTCCTTGGTCATTACTGGCTCTGTGATAATGTCCTCCACATGATTCTTCCCCCCACATATGATTTTTGTGTATTGGTGACCTTGAATTATTTTCCTAAAGTTATTCCTCTTCTCAAACCACCATCCCCGCACCGCTCTAAGCGAGAGGCCTTGTCCTTACCTTCCTCCGTTGCCACAGAGGATGAGGCGGTTGAATTAGCCCTCCAATATATTAACTCTACTTATCCTCTGACTAAAAAGAGACTTGTAGCCCTTTCTGCCACGGCCTGGATTCCAATTGGGGGCCCGGTAGCGGGTATTACTGAACTAGGTATGGCTACCCGGAGACTTCAGTCCCTACTCCATGTTTTAGTTCATGAGCTGAATGTGGTAGTCAATGCATTGCAGGATCAAATTAATGAATTAAGTATAGTTTCTCGGTATAACCGTATGGGTCTTGACTATCTCTTTGCAGCCCAGGGTGGCCTCTGCACAGTGCTAAATTCTTCAGAGTGCTGTACTATTGTCATAAATAGGACGCATGTGGTTAGGCATGCCATGGATAAAGTCCTACAGTTGGCCAGTCTTAATGTGGAGGATTACCGAGGAGGATTAGACCTTACCTCCTGGTGGTGGTCATTGACCTCCTGGATACGTCCTTCGTTCATTTCCCCTAATAGTCTTAGTTTTAGCAGGGTTGTTGTTTTGTTTCCTGGCCTCATGTGCTTCAGCAGTATGCCGTCGAACCTTAACAAGTAGGGTAATGGTGGTTCATAAGTCTATTCCTAGTTAGGACCGCTATAATCTCCAGAGTTTGAGTAGTGAGACTTATCTCTGCATAAGCTGATTTTAGTCTCAAAGGGGGGAATGAGGCAGTGGGCAAAGAATAATTCTAAGAAATCATATTTGTTAATTCTAACTTTCACTCTGCAAGTGAAGGAATGCCAGATGGTTCAGATTATTTTGAAAGTCTAGCTTGCCGAGCTAAAGGTTAGAAAGGTCAGTGAGAAATGAAACTCTGTCCCTTGTGATTGATGGATTGCTAATGTAAACACATATGTATCCTATTATGAACAAGGTATATTGCAGGCAATTTAAAAGGATTAGGCTGAAATGCTGTTTAGTTAGATTCTAAATAATTCTAGATATAAATGAGTTAGATTTTAGAAGTTCTTAATATGTAGATATGGCTTATAAGGAATACTGATTCTGCTTATTTTAGAATATGTTTTTCTGTGTAATTAATATGTAGAATATCCTTTCAATCCAGTGTTACATATTTGCCTGACTCTTTAAAGTGAGCCTTTGTCTGCTGTTTAAGAGGTCAAGCATGTGGTTTAAGTTATTCTGCAGTTCTGGCTGGTTCAATGTATAAGCTGATAGGTGAAAAAGGTCAGGAAAAGTCTTGATTAATTATAGGTAAAATGTAGGAATGGTCCTGGAAGTAATAACAAGCTATGCCATTAAGTAAGACTGGCCCTTGACCCCCTTAATGAATGCCAGAGTTCAGTTAGTAGTTAGTATGAACCAGACTAGGAATATGAGAATAATAAATGTAAGAATATCCCTTAGCTTCTAAATGAACCCAGTTTAAGTTATAGATGAGAAATCAATCATAATAACATGCAGGAGTTCTGGAGCCCAAATGTCTGGTGTGAGGGCCCCCAGGTCATAGGTCAGTTTGAGAAATATCAAACCTATGTAACTGATATTTGTATAGAGCTGATTGGTTGAGGCAAGGTAATCAATCTATTCCTTAACCAATTGGAGAGTAAGGGGGGCTAGGCTAGGCTAGATAGAACTGTATTTAAGTAAGAGCAGAAGCAGTTTACGTCAGAAGGACAGAAGGAACAGACAGAAAAGAAGAGAAGACAGCATAAGAAGAGAAGCAGCTGAGACAGAAGCCACAAAGACACAGAGAGCTGAGAAAGAGAAGAAGAGACTTAATGCTGATGTTCTACTTTGTTTGCTGGCAAATAAAGAAGATTTCTCTCTCAGTCTGGTGTGCTGTTTGACTCCTGAAGTACCACAGGTTCTGCTAACAATAGGGGTAATTCATGCCTCAATTCCTGCAACAAGAACAGTGAAGAGGTACTGTGTGTCCCAGAGTTAATATTGAGAAGAGACTGGGTGTCCTGGACTGAGCTAGTACTGAGCCCAAATGCCAGTGGGAAAGGGCGCAGGGGGAAGAAATAAAGGGACATGGGACTGTGCAAGAAGAAATGTTTAAACTGGAAGATTGCACTGAGAGGAAGAAAGGAAATGGTTAAGCTGGAAGAACTGTTGAGCTTGTGAAAGTGTTTTAAGCTAAGAGAGGTGTGACCCATGGGCTGAAATAAAGATGTGTATGGAAGAAATCCTGTTGATAAGACCTGACTCTGTTTGCTTTTTTTGAGAACCAGGTCACCCCGAGTGAAAAGGGGTAGGATCTGAATTTGCATAAAATCTGCATACTAAGAACCAGCTCACCCTGAGTGAAAGAGGGACCTGGGAGCCTGAGGTGGGAGCTCCATCCTTACAATTCTTCACAATAGCCTCATTGTGTTTACAAATGGTGGCAGTGGTGGGATCTATACTGAACATCCACGTGGGAGCAGTTGGATTCCGGTTCAAAAACAGATGAGGGGTTGGCGTGAGATGGAGATGTCTTTGGAGGTTCCAGAGGCGGTGGTTCCAGAAGCCCGTCGAGGGGTCCAACACTAGCAAAAGCACTTTGCTCACCTACCCCAGGTAAAGGGTACCTAGGGGGGAGGTGAGAGTGGATATGTAAGTGAGAACTGGAGGTTTGGGAGTGGCTGTAGGGGATGGAGGAGGCCACAAGCCCCTTCCCAGGGGGGGGGGAGGCGGACACACAGGGAGGTGCAGCACAAGTGAGGGGGCCAGTAGAGAAAACAGGCCACACTTGGATTTTGTTTTTGTGATTGCAGGCTGCACCCCATCGGAGGGCCAGGAAGGCTGGAGGCCGGAGAAGCTGGAGAAAAGTTCAAGCCGGAGAGGAGAAGGCCAGAGCACTCACCAGAGTCAACTACCGCTGGACAGGAGCTATTAAAGCTGGACATTATGAACCAGGTTTTGGGACTTGCAGGGGGAGGGTCGAAAGGGACCTACTGCAGGGGACCCAGCCTGGGGGAGCATGGTAAAAAGGCGGGCACCCTTTTTGTGAGAGGGAAGGGCCCGGGCCATGTGTGGTGCTAAGAGAAGAGTCGTCAGGTGACCCCTTTCTCGGAGGGATCGTGGTAAAGTCTGATGCCCCGGGAGGTAGGAGGTGGCCACAGAGGAAGGGTCAGACAGGACCGGCTGCGGGTAGGCACCTCAGGTCCTCCGGGAACGGGGGGAAGGGCCAGGCCATGTGAGGCTAAGGAGAAAGATAAGGGACCTAGGCGAGCTAGGTGACCCCTCCCTCGGAGGGCTCATGGTATTGGCGGGCGCCCAAGAGGTGGGAGGGGGCTGCAGGAGAAGAGGGTCAGGTAGGGCCCGCTGCAGGGGGAACCCCTCAAGGCCTGGTGAATGGGAAGGGCCCGGGACCATGGGATGTGCTAAGAGGGGGATGAGGAGCCTAGATGGGGGGGTTGGTGAGACCCAGGGATAGAAAAGGGAGCCTGAAAAGAGTATGCCCTCATGGAGGAATTGCTGCTCCTCAGTGGAAAAGGCTTAAAGAGTTGCTGAGGTTGAGCAGCAATTATCTTAAGGGTGGGGGTATGTAAGGATTATGAGGCTGTCCTACCCTGGTTAGGCCCCTAGAGGGCGCTGACCCCCCTAAAATGTCCAGGGAGAAGGGCTAGGTGAGTCAAAGGGGAGGTATAGCTGGAGCTTGCTAGGACCGGGGAGAGTCCTGGGGGTGGAAACAGGTGCAGCCGGTTATGGGCTGGGTCCTGTTTGCCATTAAACCTGTTAATATGGATTGGAATTTGAGTGTCCACTGGAATGGTGGTAAAGCAGGTTACAGGACTTTGGTCAGCAGAGAAGCCTTGACTAGGCCTGATAACCCACTAATGGCATAACAGTTGAGAACCTGCAAATGCAGGACTATATGATGAAGTCTTAATAAAACCTGAAACAAATTACAAATTGAATATAGCATATATGATGATAGAAGAATGGATAAAAATGGTTTGTAAAATCTAGCTTGTATAACATGGCACACAGGTCATAAGATTATATAAAAATAGATTATCTTTCATAAAGTCAAGATGTTCAGGGTGACGGAAATGATATGAAGTTTTGAAATAGCAAAAACAAGAGATGTTTACCGGAAAAGACAGTTGGGTACAAATAGATGGACACCTGGGGCGGAAGAGAGATGTTTCAAAATAACTAGAACAGGAAAGAGTTTGTACAAGACAAAAAGTACAAATGTACATCTGCCGGAAATATTGGCCAATAAGATGAAGAAATAGGTCCTGCCATAAGCATCTATTGAGATCTATGCCTATAAAAGAGCTAACATTCAGACAGAGAAGTTAGAAGTTTCCTGGACACTTGACCGACAGCAGAGCTCTGTGCATTTGAACCCAGATGTATGTATTGACCTAAAGACTTTCTCTTGGTAAGAATAAATAAGATTCTATTCCTGAAAACTATCTGTGTCTTTATTCCTACATACTATAAAATATATACTCTCTCCTTATTATCTGCTATATATATGTGGGAACACAAATGGCCCAGGATACACCTAGTTCAGGGATATATGTGGGAACATAAATGGCCCAGAATATATCTAGATCCAGAAAGCCAGAAAGCAGTGGTCATGGGAATCAGTTTTGAACTGCAGCTTCTGAGGCCTTCCCAGAACAGACCCCCATGGGATTGGAGGGAAACTGTAAAGAACCTTTTGGATGAACTTAACATATTTCGTCCCCCATTTGGAAGAGTCCAGAAGGGGTCTAAGGGAAGGGAGTAATTAAACAGTGGTGACCGCCGTCGTTTTACCCCCCCCCCCCCCTGACCCATGCTCCACTGTCTCCTGTCCTTCTGTTTCTTGTTCTAACTCTCCCTTGGACACAGAGGGGAGTTGTTTCTGTGTGTCCAAGGTCTCTTGGGCATATTTCTCCCTGTCCCACTTTTCTCTGCCTATATGTTCTTTCTTCTGACCTATTGGTGCGCCTTTCTATGTCTTTCACTGTCCTCTTACTTTCATCCTTTTACCCTCTTCATCTTTGATTTGCGTGATGAGTGCAAGAGTGTGCTTGTTGTGTGAATGGTGCATAACAACGAATCCAGGCGACTGCGATTTGGGGTTTGCCGTAAGTTTATTTCAATGTTCAACATCTTTGGATTGGTCTTTATGCTAGCAATCTCGCTTAACAATCCTTAGAAATTGCGCATTTTCTGTTTCCTATCCCACTCTGCGTCCTCTCTTATTCCCTCCTTTTCAACTCCCTGTCTCCTTTTTTCTTGCTTTGCCCCTCATTTGCCTTCAGGGTTTATTCCTGTCCTTTTCCCTTCTGTTAAGCTTATTTTATGCCCCCCCTTGTTTCTTGTACCTCTTTGTCCTCCCTTCAATGCACCTGTCTTACAGGCATGCCTTGCCCCATCCCCGTTACTTGTCTTTAGGTCCTTTATGTGTATTTCCTCTACTCTAGGAGAACAGGCACGTTTTCAGAATGTTCTCCCCTAAACTCCTTCTAGTTTCTCTGTTCTTAGAACCACTCTTCAAGACTGACAGCCCCCACCTTTCCACATCTGCCGTTGTTTTCACTTTGTGTGTGCGCTCTACCCCTTCCCTTCTTATCACCATCTGTATTCCGTCTCTGTTCCCCGTAGCCACTTCAGCGGCTCTAGCTTGCAGACCCTGTCTCTGCACTCGGTCATACTCACTAACCTGTTACTACTAATCACGACAGCTGCCTGCCTTAAGCTCCCGTTGTTACTGCTTTTCTGAATAGATTTGTCATTTCTTTCCCGTACCCCCCCCCCCCCCATCCTCTCACAGCCTCGACTGTCAGAGTGCTAAATTCTAAAATCTTTTTGGTTAATGTGGTTTCAGAACTACGTTTCAACACTTAATGGCTTGCCTGCATCTCTGTTTCTGATTCCCCAGATGCCCGCTTTTGATTATACGCTCTATATCTCTATGAAGTCCCTCCTCTGTCATTCCTTCATTTTTTTCCTCTTCCTCTCTCTTCTTCTGCCTCTCACGGACAATGCCCACTTGAGGGGTATTGGGCACTATTGTTCTGTCCGTTTCTTTTTCTCACCCCTACCTTAAATACTCTTCTATTTTTCTGCCTACTTACTCTGTTCCCTGCACGTCTTATTGTCCTGCTCTGGACTAACACACCGGTTTCTTTGCCTTTTTGTGATTCTGTGATAACTTTTCTTTTATCTCCTCTGTTCCTTTTTGAATGCTCGCTGTATGAAAAAAAAAAAGAAAAAAATATATGAGTGCCATCTCTCTCTCTTTCTAGCCTATATTCCTTATCATGTGTTCTTCTTTTTGCCCGGACCCCTGTATACTGCACTTCCCTGGAACTTTATATGTCTCCCTACAAATCATTCTGTTCTCTCAGTCCTCTGTCATTCTAACAGCCCACAGCTCGTACTGCTTTGACTTTTATGCGCTGTCCTCTATTTCATTTCATTTCCCCAAAACAATAGACCGTCTGATATTTTAATGCTTTCTCATTTTGTTTCCGAGGCAAGTTTTAAGCCCCGAGACAGGATTTTCTTTATTTCTATGCTGCCACTAACAGCTTGATAGACCTTATCGTGTTCCACAATGTGGTTACAAAGTTTTAGAAATGTATTTTCCCTTCAAACATAAATCACAGTACTTTCCCTTAAGAAATCGGCTTTCCCCTTCTCTCCTCTGGCTTAGTTTCCTGTGTCCCTTTAATTTATTTTTGGTATAATGGATAACTGATGGCACATGAACTTTATAGTTTCTTTGCATGGCCCCCCCATACCTCACTATTTTAATATCTTACTTTAACACTTCATGATTTCAGTTTTGAATTATAATGCTATGAGTCTATTTTTGGATGGGTCACATTCATTTTGCCCTGTACAGATACTTGTCCTAATAGTTCGCAATCATGTCACATTTACTTTGGTATAATTTATACGCTTTTATTCCCTGCTGAACGATTAACCAGTCGCATTTCAGGAAGGCCGTTGCATATGTTTTTGTCCCTTTTAACTGCTTTTAACCTTGTTTCCTGCTTTTGTTATTTTTCTATATATGCATCATGTTCTTCATTCTTGGCAATAATATTTGTGCTCGAATTCTCTTAAGTTTTACTTTCATTATGGCAGTGCTGGTTCGCTGCTCATCTATAATCTTTATCTTTTTAGAACACTAACCTACATCTCGTTTTGTTGTAATAAAATCATTCTCTCATTTTTCTCCTTCCATATAAAGGATGTCAGCCATAAAAGAAAATGTTATGCTGCTTGTTTAATGTTCCTTCAGTGAATGTAAAGTATTTCTCAGACTTTTTTTCTGCCTTGCTCGTTTTGGATGATTTATTTCGTACTGTTTGCCCTATCTTCCTTCCTGTCAGCTGTTCCGCCTTACTGCTTTAGAGTTTCTCCTTCATATTTTGTAGTGTATAGTGAACGTACCTTATCCGAAGAGCTTACATATGCTTACTTCGCTTTAAAATATTTCTTTCTTTTGTCTTTCTTTTGTCTAACATATCTAGATATTATTCACTACTTTTGTATGGAACCTTGTCTTTAAATCAATTATTTTTAAGTCCCGTCTTTCTGTTTTTTTTCCCTTTTCCCTTTCAATTTAAAAGTGCGTAGCTGCCCAACTTCTTCTTTTTTTCTGTATGTGCCGCGCTGTTTGGACAGTGACCACTTCCTTCCTCTTCTCTGCATTCTCTCCCTCTTGGATCTGCTAATCTTTAGCTTTGGCTAATTAGCTTCTGTCATAACGTCTTGCTCTGTATTTCTTTGCTATATCATTTTGTTAGTTATTTCTTTTACTATACATATTCCTTGTGACAGGTCTGTTGCCAGTTTCTAGGTATTGTCAGCCCGTGTCTCTATTTTGCAAGTACATGCCTTGAGAGCTTGCTGTCTGTTCGTGCGCCGTAAATGTTTAGTGCCTTTACTTTTGACAGACTGCCACCATCTTCCGTGTTGATAATATTTTTGCTTTTCTAACACACCCTC
This sequence comes from Microcaecilia unicolor, assembly GCF_901765095.1. NCBI lineage: Eukaryota > Metazoa > Chordata > Amphibia > Gymnophiona > Siphonopidae > Microcaecilia > Microcaecilia unicolor. The sequence goes on along the minus strand of NC_044033.1, from coordinate 228,796,412 downwards.
CCATTATGGGCGTACCTAGGGGCGTGATCGTTGGTGTCACTCCATCCTTTGGGCCCACCCCTGATACGTCTCTCTCTATCCTGTCTTTCACTGTGTTTTTTTTTTAATTTAACATTTCTATTGTGAAAGAAATTTATTGGACAATCAGTTAGATATTACTATAAGCAATTGATTGTTAGCATTCTAACCAAAGACTATTATAAGGATATTTACATTTGATACTTTGCTATGAAATAAATATTGGGAACTGTAATTGTGTGAGTCCGTTTTTGGATTAGGACAAACATATGCAGCATCTGTTTAGCTGTGAGGGGAGAATTGACGTGACATATTCATACCCTTGTTTGTATGTTATTTTGGACTCCGCCATTTAGCTTACGGCATTGTTTTAAAACAGCATGATTTATATCCACTTGTTTCCTGTGGAACTGCCTGCCCCGTGTTAAGGATGCAAGTTAGATCGTAGACTACTGATTAGTTCTGCCGTAAACAGTTTGGGTTTTTTTTTATGTCACTTAAGGCTGTGAGACTGTGTTCGCGTTCTATTAATAAATGGTGTAAGGCATTATTCTCAGTCCAATCATATAATCAGTTTTCTGCAAGATGTTTTATGCTACATTTTCTCAGCATCCATAATTATATTCCTATCTACTAGTACATATTCTTTTAAATCACTTATCTGTTGATAATTTAGTTGACGGCTCTCTAACTTCTTTGTATGTACCCTCTCCTCCGAACAGCAGTGTTTGAATGCTTTCGGTTTCATCTGTGTGATCACAGCGCTGCATCATTGCTTGTCTAGAATGGGGTTTGTTTTTACAGTATAATATTATGCGAGCTCCATAATAATGATTTACATTTTGGTTTTTTTTGGGTTTCTTTAATTACAAACAAAGCCAATTTTGTTGTACAGTTTTTTCCTCCTCTGATATGACAAACCTACGAAGTTGTTTGTTCATTGGTTTGCTCTGCTTGCCCATCAAACTCATTTTTTTTTTTTTTTTTTCCTCTCCCTCTGCAAGTCCCTCCTACTTCCCTATTTTACGTGTGTCACTTTAGTTCCTGACTTTAATGCATGTTTAAGCAGCATAACAGTGGGAATGATTTTACTTCGTATCGTATTGTCCTGGTTTTGCAGGCCTCCTTACTGTCGACTGTTTTATTTTAATGTCTTTTGAGTTCCCTTCTTATTAATTATTTAGTAGAAAATCTATTGTCTAGTGACTCTTTTATGGTTCCATCCCCCAAGAGCTTACATGTGTTTAGTGCTAAATTTTTCTTTCAATTTTCTTTTAACTAGATTTATTTTATTTTTACTATTTTTGCAGTTTGTTACAGGGGCTCTTCCCTGGGATAGGCTATACCTTTATTCTACTTTAAAAAAAATTTTTTTTTTCTTTTTCTTTTTTCTTTTTCCTCTCCTCTTCCTTTTTTTCCCCCTTATATACCTGTGTCACGCTATAACTATTGGTTTAGATACCGATGTCCGGGACTGACACCCATTTTAGGACCACAAACCCTTCAATGGATGACGGTATCATAATTATTAGATTTAAAGCAGACTTCCATTCCATTTTTCGGAGTGGCCTGCGGATTCGGCGTTATTGCCCGTATATGAGTTACCTAGTACAGATGAGCGTGGGAGCAATATAGAGACGTCTGAAGCTTTTCGTTGCGAGTTTGGACTAGTTGACGAGGGCATTCAACATTTTTGGATGGTTAGCTTTTACACGAGAAGTTCCCTAACTTTCCAATGTAGTTTGGTTATTCGTATACGAGATGTTCCCTAACCGCAAAATTTTGAGTGGGTTGTTGCACACGAGAAGTTCTCAAACTACAGGTCCTTTGGGGTGATTAGTCGCACACGAGAAGTTCAATCGTACACGAGAAGTTCAATAGTCAGCGGAAACCCATTGGACCGCTGCTCTTCGATTCATGACACCTTATTCGCTGGTTTTTTGAGTCCTTTTTGGGAGTGTTTGCAATGTCCCTTTTTGGGGGGCTCTATCATGGGCTGGAGCTCATGGCCATGTATACGGGATAGTTCTTGGCAGGCTGGGAAATCTGGTTTCTTTATGTCTTTAGAAGCACACTCTGGGGAGCAGTTTTTATTAATTAGGGGTAGAGTAGTATGCACACTGACACTATTTTCTTACATACTCTGTTCATCTTTGTGACTTTCATGTGTCTGTTCATTTAACTTGCGGCTAAAGCATTGAGCTTTCCGCCAATTAGTAATTTATGTTCTAGGTTCCGCCACCGGGACGCTCTTGAAGACGCGTGAGTATAAGTGTTTTCTTTTATATACGCATGATGCATGTTTTTTGTTTAGATAAATTTCCCGTGCACGGTTTTGTTTAGTTGCCCCTGTTATAGACCTCAGAATTTTGACTTGAACCATCTTACTTAAAGATATTGCATTACATTGAATACACTCTTCTATGAGTTCCTATGTGGATTGTCTTCCCCCTATTTCAGATCCCACTATGTCCCTCTCCTCATCCCCTAGTCCCTTGGAAAGAGTCCTTAATTTCTTTCCCGCTGATAGAAAAGAACTTACCCGGTTATGTCAAACCTGGCATACCGCTTGGTCAGCTAAGGATCAAGGACTGGAATGGCCATCAAAGGGCTCATTTGATCAGGGTAAACTCCAAGCCTTGGTCTGCTACAATGAGTCCAACAAAACGGGAAAATCTAGGGATAAACATTTAGCTGCCATTAACAAATTCATACTTATTGCACGAAACCAGCACGATAGAGCTCTGGGTAAGTCAGATACCGACCAAGCCCCCTACCAAGATCCTGTGGCACCTACAGCCCCACCACCTTATGATGCTGCTACCGCTGCAGGTACTACCAAGCTGTTACCATGTGCAGTGGGATATACCCCTATACCCCCAGGATATTGTGATAAACCTATCACAAATCCTCAGCTACAGAATTCTCAGGGATCTCAGACAGTGACACCCCCGCTGCCTGCGGTATCTCCTGCTCCTATGATATTTGACCCACCTACTACCGTGCACATCGCCGGTGTTGTTGATCTATCTCTTCCCTCATCACAAAAAAACTCAATCCCAATATCTCATGGGTCGGCACAAACTCAGACGCCCATGACCCCTTCGATATCAGTGGCACAGACTATCGCTCAGTCGCCCACTGTCACTACTGCTCCAACGATACAAGTAACTACCCAGACCCAAACTCTTACTCCACAGACACGTCATGTCTATCGTACTATCGACGGTCATGAAATTGAAATACCCCCTCCCATTATTGAACAATATCCTTACGTCCCGAATCCATCGGTTCCGGTCACCATTCACCACCAGGCTACCAGTCAGATTGATGCGGCTGCCCAGACCCCCGCCTGTCCTGTGCTAGGATCAGGACTGACCTCGCACATGACCACTCAAACGGCTACCTACCCATACATGGGACATTCAACGCAGACATCACCTCCAGCACCACATTTGGACTCCTCTGTCCAAACTGGTTCCTTGCCTCCCGCATCCCTACATTACCCCATCCTGTCTCAGTTACGACAGATGGGCTTCATTCCATGTAGTCCCGCTACACAGACACGGGCTATTTGTCAGGAACTCTATGATCGGGGTTTCATTAAAGCACCCCCTGTTCCAGTGAACCCATCCATGCCCATTCTTGCTCCTGAATGTTCTACTCCCCCTAGATGGGACACGTTAGGTGCACGGCCAAAGCATCCTCTGGTACTTCCGGCCAAACCGGCTAATGAAGGGCAACCGAAGGTTAGATCCTCCCCATTAGAAGAAGCATGGGAAGTTTTAAAACAACAACTCCCAACTAAATCTGACCTGGAGGATATTCGAAACGAACCTCCCCCAGTGCTAAGTTTCTCCTCCTTGATGGAAGGAGATTCATCCCACCTTGACCTACCTAAGACCCTCCCCCTTGGCACCCCTCCGACTCCTTCAGGGGCATGCCATCTACCGATACAGGGCCTCACATTGGCCAGTATGGGAGATGACCTCGCATTTGTTTCAGAAGGACTTCGTTCTTTACGTAAGTCCATTTCAGCACTCCCGGACACTATTGCAGCTGCTGCATCAACATCCGAAATACCCCAACAACATGATGTTATTTCTCATCATACCAGACAGCGCCACCCTCAAAGTTATCTTACTAATGAGGGATCTAGCCACTGCCTTGCAGTTATTGGCAGTCCCCGTCACCCTACAGGTCTGGATATCAGTACAGAACCTACCTTTTCTGGTCCGCTTAGTACACCTGCCCAATATGTGGCATTACATGAGAATTCATGGCATTATGTTCAACCATGGATTGATAATCTTGCAGGATGGTCTGAGGCGCTCCAGCCCCAGTCCGCCCTCTTCCCACGTGAAGGATCCTTGCGGTCTGATAAGCTCTCACTAGTGAGAGATCTTATTTATGACCACCCTGACCCCCATTGGGATCAGAAAACAACCCTCTACCTAATCCAAGGTCTTCAGGTTTGGAAAAAGTACGAGAATCAATTTCCCCCAACCGCCGCGATCGATCTTCTTACTTCTTCATTGGTTAAACCCTTTGAGAAAGTTAAACTCCTCCCCCTGCTGAATAAGATGTCAGGTGGTGTTCCTCATATGGAGTACACCCCACTTTCAGCTGTTGAATTAAATAGCCTCATACTACAACTTCCTGATATTGCAATGGGAGGCAACCGATGGTTAAAGAAATTACAGGACATTACACTGGGTACCACCCTGTCAGTTGGAGACATGAAAGCGCTTTTGGGAAGAACCCCACACGCCAGTGTCACTGACATATTCACTCAATCAGGCTATGCCAAATTCGTTACAGATACCCAGTATGATGGCAATCCTTTAACAGAGATTCAGATCAAAGTATTTCAGGTAATCCGGACCATGTATCCGGCTCTAAAAGATTTTTCAGTTATCACTTCCCAAAGATGGGAAATGGATTCAGAGCCTATTGAGGCTTACTTACTCAGACTCCAAGATCTCTATAAAGAAGAGACGGAGGAGAAATTTGACTCCGATAATGCTCTTCCGGTGTTCTATCATTTACTTAAGGGAACCCTACCCTCTCAGATCAAAAACAAACTAGAGGACACAGTTGGTCTCCAACTAGAGAAATGGCCAAAGATTCGTGAGCACATCCTTCATCATTGCAGAAAGCTTATTAAAAGCAAGCAAGATGAAGCCCAACATCGTAAGACAGTACACACTAACTTAGAAGTGCTGCAGACTGAAGATCTCAAAGAGAAAAGAGCCTCCAAGAGCTCTGACACAGATCCCAATACCCCCGACACCTCTCCCCCTGTAATTGTTATGTATGCTGATCAACGTTATGATAATAACACCCGAAATCAGGGCCCACGGCCCTACCGCCCAGACCGTAGAGCAGATTATCCTGAAGACCGAGGCCGTCGCTCCCAACCTCAGAGAGGTCCTCCAAGGGGGCCCCCTGATGACCATAGACAACCCAGAGACTATCGTTCCCGGACTAGCCCCGATCGTTATATAGATGTTCAGTGTTACCGGTGCCAGCAATACGGCCATTATGCACGGGAATGTCCTCTACCACCACAAAATACACTTATGAATCAAATCCGTCGTCAAAACCGTCAAACCCGTCAAAATCCTCCAGAGCGGCAATCTTTCCCTCTCTGGAACCCAGACCAACGCCGCCCACAGTGACTAGGCGTAGTCCGCACTGCTGCAGGGTTGGATGATCCTATGATCACCCTGCTCATTTGTGATGTTCCTGTCCCCTTTTTAATTGACACAGGCGCCTCTCGCTCTGTGCTAGCCCATGTCCCGCACAAATTGCAGAAACTTCTTAAAGTTTCCCCTAACAATATTACCACCACAGGATTTGATGGTGTCCCTACAGACACACCCCTGCTTGAGCCCCTGCCAATTACATATGCGGATCAACAACTATCTGCTCCTTTTTTGTATGCTCCATTATGCCCTGTCAATTTACTTGGAAGAGACCTGTTAACATTATTTCACTTTGAAATTCATTTTGATCCTTCCCCTAATGAAACCACTTCACTCATGATGGCTGTCACCTCCATGGTTGAGAAACAAATAGAGACTGCTTTGAATGACCTACCAGGTTTTCTTTGGGCCACACCTGAGAAACCCTATGGTGAGGTTAAAGGCCCTCCCCATCGTATTCAGCTGCTACCTGGTTGCAAAGGCCCTAAAATTGCCCAGTATCCGCTAAAACCTGAAGTTATTGCTGGAGCTCAGGAACAAATTGATTCTTTGTTGCAGCAGGGTATTATTGAAAAGTGTAATTCACCATACAATACTCCATTATTCCCAGTGCCAAAGAAAGAGCCTGGCGCCTTCCGTATAGTACAGGACTTACGCGCGTTAAATGACCTGACTTACGCCGTATTTCCGAATGTTGAAAATCCGACTACACTCCTCAAAAGCATTACTTTGCAGACATATCACTCCACTATTGATTTGTCTAACGCCTTCTTTTCCATCACCCTTGACCCTGTAAGCCGCCCGCTAACGGCTTTCCAATTCAATAACGCAACGTATCAGTGGACTCGTCTCCCCCAGGGATTTACAGACAGTCCAACAGTCTTTTCCCAAACTTTAGCAGGACACATACAGGAATTCAAACAGTACAGATATGATCTCCCACCACAAACCTCCATTGTTCAGTATGTGGATGACATGCTTATCACATGCCCTGACTTTGACACTTGTGTTCAAGTCACCTGTGACTTTCTAGACTTTCTTGCTACGAAAGGCTACAAAGTTAATAGAAAGAAATTAAAAGTTGCTCAGACACATGTTACCTTTCTTGGCCATCACATTGGCCCCCGACAGAAGGGCTTAGGTCCCGATACTCTCAAACATGTCTCCTCCTTGCGAATGCCCACTACTGTTTCTGATCTCAGAGGTGTCCTTGGCATGCTAAACTTCTGTCGCCTTTGGATACCCAATTATTCCGCCCGGACTCAGCCTTTTTACATGAAACTACAAGGTAAACAGAAAGTAAAACATGAACCCTTGCAGTTCACACCTCAGGAAACCACTGATCTTATGGCCCTTGTGAAAGATGTTATGCTTTCTTCACCATTAGCAACCATTGATGTCTCTCAGGATGTGCACCTTTGGGTCGTGCATACTGAGGATACTTGGTCTTGCCTAATCACACAAGAACATGATGATCTTGTATGTGGTTACCTTTCAGGTACTTTTTCACCTGTTGAAAGAGCTTTTGCTACTTGTGAGAAAGGCCTTGTTGCCGCCAGCACTGCTGTTACAAAATTATACAGCTACATTCCTCACCTTCCGGTGATTCTTCACACGTCCCATGATGTTAAATATCTATTGGATAAACAGATTAGTCACATGACTGTCTGCCGATTACAAAAGTATCAAGTACTTTTGTTCAGTGTAGTGCACTCTATTCACCCATTAACTTTAACTGACCTTCAACGCCTAGATCCACTACTCACTGTAACAGAGACAGCACAGAATGCTATCTTTCCCCATGAGTGCACTACCCAATTGTCTGTTCCTGAATCCCTCCATCTGCATTCAGAAATCTTGCAGAGTGGCGAGGTTTGGTTTACAGACGGTTCTCAGCAAAACGGAGTTGCCGGTTTTGCCGCCCTCCGTTACACACCAGAAGAAGATATCCTGGATCCTGTACAATTCCGGTTACCAGATGCATTTACAGCCCAAACCGCAGAACTTGCAGCGGTTTTGTACGTCTTACTGTTTAAAGCACTACACTCAGATTTGAGCATTGTCACCGACTCGGACTACGTTTTTGCTTCCCTGCATTCCCATGTTTGCAAATGGAACCAGAGGGGTCTGATTTCCTCTACTGGGCAACCTCTCAGTCACTTACCTTTGTGGACTGCACTTTTTGATGCGTTGGAGAAGCGCCATCAAAAAGGCCTCCGCACCAGTATCTCCTGGATTAAAGCACATCAGGAGACAGTTTTTTCCTTCGCCATTAATGGCAACCACGCTGCTGATGAACTAGCCCGTGAGGTCACTTCCTTTTCCAGTCTTCCTTCCGTATCCCCTACTGATGCGGCGCTTCCTGTAATTGCAACCGAAGTGCCTCCCTTTGACACACCTCCTTCTACTCCTTCGGACTCCACACACTCTGGCTCCTCCTCTCCAAACACCCCACCTATTTTCCCAGTACCTCCTGTCATTACCTCCTTACTATCTCCTGAATCAGAGCCCCCTGTAACGTCCCCTCCCTCTGCATCCCTAACCTCAGACTTCTCTGCTACCCTTACTTCCTCCCTTTCACAGGCAGAACTCACCTTGTGGAAGCAAGCTGGATGTTTTCTTAATCCAAATGGTATTTGGACCCATCCTAATGGTCAATTATGTGTTTCACAGCATGTTCTATCCCTTCTTTTGCATGCCCTCCATTATCCTTTACATTTAAATGCTAATACACTGTATGATCAATTATCTTCCAAATTATGGGCTCCCCAAATGATGCCCATGTGTCACACTGTAGTTCATAATTGTTACAAATGCTTTCTGTACACACCCAAACGAGGACCTGTCATTCCTTCAGGTCATTTACCTGTTGTCCAGGGACCTGGCCAACATTGGTATATTGATTTCACAGATATGCAGACGCCTGTCCGTGGTAAACGGTATCTGCTTGTCTGCGTGGACGGTTTCTCTAAGTGGGTGGAAGCTTTCCCTTGCTCTCGAGAAACCGCACAAACGATGGCACAGTCACTGTGTAATGAAATTATTCCTCGATTTGGTATTCCTGCCAAAATTACCACAGATAATGGTACACACTTTGTGAATGAACTCTTACAGAACCTCCTTCCAGCAGTTGGCATTACTCACAGAACAGTCTGTGTTTACAAACCCACCAGTAATGGTTTGGTTGAAAGATACAATGGGTTGCTCAAAACAAAACTGCGTCAGCTTATGGCAAATGGGATAAAGAATTGGCTTGATGCCCTCCCTTTGGCACTATTATCTCTCCGTGCCACTCCATCCTCTTCCCTTAAACTGACGCCATTCCAATTATGTACAGGTCGCCAGATGCGACTCCTACCTGGCAATCCAGACACTCAAGTGCCCGATAAATACTCAGTATATTGGGATATCTTGCAGACTATTGTAAGTTTTCTGTCCTCAATTCCACAGGCCATTTCAGACAGAAGAGGGGATTGTGATGCCAATAGATCCCCCCCTTACAAAGTGGGCGATCTTGTGCACCGACGTTATTATACGCACAAGACCTGGCGAGATCCCATCTACGTTGGGCCCTTCAAGATAGAAGCCCTGTCAGCCACAGCTGCTAAGCTGGAGGACCACACATCCTGGGTCCACCTGAAAGATATCAGAGCCTATCCGAATTCCGAATCAGGCCTTCTTGATGTTTCCAGTTCAGCAACCACTGGAGAGACCAGTCCCGCCACGAACCCCATCTCCACCGCCACTGAGCCCAAGACCACCGACCCCACACCCAACACTCCTTAATCATCTTGATCAACTCGATCAAAGACTCAACCACTTACTCAACCACGATTATCCATCTCCTGAATCGCACCTCCTCGATCTTGCTGATATCATCATCCAAACAATCCCTGAATCTCCAGAGTCACCGCCTGAACAACCACCAGTACTTGAACCTGCATTTGAGTGGCCATCCTCACCACCACCTTCCAGTGTTCCAGAATTCCCACTTCCCTACGTAGATCTTCGTATCCGTCTCATCAGAATCCGCAACTTTGCAGCAGATTTGGAAGAATTGGCTCCGGGTGAACCTGGTTCTGTTCACTTCTCAACAGTACAGAATTTGAAGAGCAACATTGGTAAGCTGCTTGACATTCTACATTTGTATTTCCCCAATCAAGACAGATAAATGCCACAAGTAGTTCCGCCGCTGTTCACTCCAGAGGAACTAATTCCCTTACGGACTATTTCTCTACATAAAGTTCCTATACCAATAGCACCTTTCCCTACCACTCCTGTGAAAGTTTTAATACCACCACCCTCTCCAGTTCTCCGTAGAGAACCAACAGCTGCCAACCTTGCTGCCCTTGACGATATCAAGGACCCAGATCCACCAGACCCACAGAACACTGGACTTTACCCTGTTGATAAGTGTGACTCTGAGCAGCTATCTGAAACCAATTCCCATTGGTCCAACGACTTTGACGGCACCTATTTGGAAGGTGACACCATTCCTGATGACACGGACGGAACCAGCACCCGTCCAAGTGTTGTCTCAGCAGCAGTAACGGTGCTACATCAGTACACCCTCTTCTTCTGCTTTCCATCTGCTCGATTGTTTGCTGTTGGACTCTTGTGTCTCATCCTACTTTGTATAGGTTTGGTGTTGTTTTTCACTACCCTGTTTACCTATACTGTGGACAGAAACCTTGCAGATCTTTGGTTCACACTTAGTGCCTTTCCCACTGGTAACGTCACCTTACCCGTTGGAAACGCCACGGTACTTGCAACTACTTCGGTACTTGCAACTACCTCAGCAGTGCTTGCAACTACCCCAACAGTACTTGTTACTGCCTCGGTGTTTGCAACAACTCCAGTTCCAATAGCTGCTTCTGCAGACTACACAAAGCCCCACCAGTATACCACGTTCACACGCTTGTTCGGACACACATCCTTCCAAACGATCAAACAGATCAGTCCCCTTGCCACCAGTAATCCTACCCCCTGGGCAGACACATCTGCCACAACAGACTTTTCAACTGGCAATCCTACAGTGCCTATTGAGGACTCTGCAACTACTCCTGTCCTCACTAATTCTCCTATTTTGCATGCTACAAGTGTTCCCAATAATATCAGTAGCTCGGTCCATATTGTCCCCAATCGTACAACTACTTTTGAGGATAATATTACCTTGCCTGAATTGCGACCCACCCCTCCTCCTTATCCTTTGGTTCCTGATACTGACGTTCCTCCTCCCACGAATACTACCTTAGCCACTCCAGGTACCAGAGTCCCAGCTACCCGTCCTCCCAGATAGCTCCACACCCGAAGTAACTACCAATATATGTCCCGTGGAAGAGAATCTCCACCATTGTCGCCTTTCAATTTAGGTGAACAGCTAATCCCTATACCTCCAGAATACCTTCTGGATCCTCGTGAATTATTATTTCCCCATTGGGACCCCGCTCCAGAAGACAATCCTAATTGGGATCCCCTCACTCGATACCAGACCCTGTGTGAACCTTTACTTGAGAATTGGACACTCGGCCCCAGTAGAACAGTTACTCACACTCTGGTATTGTTTGGAGGAAGTTTGTGTCTACAAGTTGAACAGACCGACGATCTCCTAATAAGACCAGAAACTGGTGACGTAGTAGATTTTTGGTTATTCACATACGCCGTAATTGACACTGATTGGATACCTTTTCTGTTTCTCAGAGAGGTTGGATTGGGACCTTTGGAAATATATAGTCTCTTTGAAGTACCCGATCCCATTGAAAGAGGGGCTATTAGAGTTTACCCCCCATACCCAAGTCACACTTAATGATATATCAAGCCTTGATATATTTTGGAATACTGATTGTTGTGATAGCAGCTCTTGCTAAGACCCTAGGGATAATTTTGTTGCTCACTTTAATCATTAGCCGTCACTTACCCTTCGTACAATCTTGATACAGTGCTTGATAATGGAAACTACCAACATCAAGTGCTTAGTCCTCCTGTTGTGTGTGCTCACCATGCCCATGATACAAGGAGCACAGCATCTAGAAAATTTTCTGCAACAATTTACGACCACTTACGAAATAATCTTACCCACTACTAAGGACACAACCACAATAACCCTTGATGTGTGTGCTTACACAATGTGTGGGGAACATCCTGTGCAGCAATATTTGTCAGCTTTTGAGGTATACCTGTGTCCCTTCTCCAATTGCGGAAGTTGGGCACAAGTATGGTGGTACACAGGTTCATGGGTTCCCTACTCAGGTAGTGAGATTCCGGATCTAAAAAAGAGCATTTCCATCATGAAATTGCGAGTCACTGGCCTTTGTCCAATGACCAAATGTAATCAAGTGGCTATCACTTTCAGAGGTGTAACGGCTACTACATACAGAACTTATTCCTTAGGAATTGATGCCACAGGTAGAGATCCCATTGGAAAATTTAAGATTGTTCCACCCCCAGCCCAACCAGAAAAGAATCCTTTGATACCGACAAAGATCCCAGAAGTAAGGATCCCTTACCAGATCGTGCCAATTAATAATTCCAAAGATTTAGTGGCACTAGAAACAGGATTTGGAGAGACAAACCTATGGCTTGAATGGGCGCATTATACTACAAAGAGTTTGAATGTCTCTAATTGTTATTTTTGTTCCCATGCAAGAGCAGAACCAACAGTAGTTCCTTTCCCTTTAGATCTCCACAATGATCCAGATGGTTTTTGGTGTATGTTAGAGTTGCTTCAGGTAACAACTGAAGTGAATAAGTCTTGTCAACATCTTGACGAGCACCACCCCTACTTACCCCCTCGGCTGAGGGTTCCACCCGCATTCAGGATTCCAGATCCGGCTACCAGATATCATACCTGTCTGGAACGATATGGGGTGAAAAATACACGGTTTCTGGGAAATTTGACCAATTGTAACACAACCCTAGAAAAAGGGACTCTGCGAAATCTAAATCTCACAGACTTTTCACAAGCTAGAGCAGATGTATGGTGGTATTGTGGAACTCGTACTATCCACCACACACTTCACAGAAGTTGGACAGGCAGATGTGCCTTAGTAAAATTGGTAATTCCAATTATAATAGCCTCATTGCTCCCTCCTCATAGCAGCTCTTCTTCCCGAGTGAAGAGAAATGCAATGCCTGGGTCTTTTGATGATCGGGTCTATATAGATGCAATTGGAGTTCCAAGAGGGGTTCCTGATGAGTTCAAAGCCAGAAACCAAATAGCTGCAGGATTTGAATCAGTTTTCTTTTGGTGGTCTACTATAAATAAGAACTTAGACTGGATCAATTATATATATTACAACCAGCAGAGATTTGTGAACTACACTAGGGACGCAATTCAAGGAATTGCAGCGCAATTGGACGCCACTAGCCGGATGACGTTGGAAAACAGATTAGTGCTTGACCAACTTCTGGCAGCAGAGGGCGGGGTGTGCCGGAAAATAGGTACACAGTGTTGCACCTTTATCCCCAACAATACTGCTCCAGATGGATCAATCACCAGAGCTTTGGAAGGCTTAACTTCACTGTCACAAGAATTGGCAGAGAACTCTGGTGTTGACACATCCTGGACTGGTTGGTTGGATAAAGCTTTTGGTAAATGGAAGACATTTATCATTTCAGCAGCCACTACTATAATTATAGTGGTAGCAATTTTTGTTTTAGTAGGATGTTGCATAATCCCTTGTGCTAGAGGCTTAGTAGAACGCTTAATTGAAACTGCAATAATGAAAAAGACGACCGCAGGACAATATGTTCTGTACGAAAATCTCCTTCCCAACACCACAGGAGATAACACTTTGGACTATCTCCCTCTGAGAAGGACCAATCGCTATGCAAGTGCTAGAGACACTAGAGAGATGTCTGCAACTGTATAATTAGGTAATAGCACACAGGGATACCATATAACCATACAAAGCTTTATAAGATGATGTGATACATGAGAAAAATGTCTACATAACCTATGCAAATCAATGCAAATGTATACTCAAGATATAATCAGTATATAACCAAAGATTTTATGATTAATAACAATATATACTCACTTAGGTAAGAATAAGTTAGAACCTGCATACTAATGGGTTGGAAAAAGTATTGGTGTAAAAGAAATGACTGAAGTAGTGCCTATGTTATGATCTGAATCTCAGTAATTTGACCATATCAGGTTTTAGAATAGACTCGGCAAAACAACAGTTTTATAAGGATACCTTCTGGAATGGATGGTACCATGGTACGTTAACCCTGGTGTCACCCTAAGGGATAGGGTGAAGAGGGGAATGTTAATATGGATTGGAATTTGAGTGTCCACTGGAATGGTGGTAAAGCAGGTTACAGGACTTTGGTCAGCAGAGAAGCCTTGACTAGGCCTGATAACCCACTAATGGCATAACAGTTGAGAACCTGCAAATGCAGGACTATATGATGAAGTCTTAATAAAACCTGAAACAAATTACAAATTGAATATAGCATATATGATGATAGAAGAATGGATAAAAATGGTTTGTAAAATCTAGCTTGTATAACATGGCACACAGGTCATAAGATTATATAAAAATAGATTATCTTTCATAAAGTCAAGATGTTCAGGGTGACGGAAATGATATGAAGTTTTGAAATAGCAAAAACAAGAGATGTTTACCGGAAAAGACAGTTGGGTACAAATAGATGGACACCTGGGGCGGAAGAGAGATGTTTCAAAATAACTAGAACAGGAAAGAGTTTGTACAAGACAAAAAGTACAAATGTACATCTGCCGGAAATATTGGCCAATAAGATGAAGAAATAGGTCCTGCCATAAGCATCTATTGAGATCTATGCCTATAAAAGAGCTAACATTCAGACAGAGAAGTTAGAAGTTTCCTGGACACTTGACCGACAGCAGAGCTCTGTGCATTTGAACCCAGATGTATGTATTGACCTAAAGACTTTCTCTTGGTAAGAATAAATAAGATTCTATTCCTGAAAACTATCTGTGTCTTTATTCCTACATACTATAAAATATATACTCTCTCCTTATTATCTGCTATATATATGTGGGAACACAAATGGCCCAGGATACACCTAGTTCAGGGATATATGTGGGAACATAAATGGCCCAGAATATATCTAGATCCAGAAAGCCAGAAAGCAGTGGTCATGGGAATCAGTTTTGAACTGCAGCTTCTGAGGCCTTCCCAGAACAGACCCCCATGGGATTGGAGGGAAACTGTAAAGAACCTTTTGGATAAACTTAACATATTTCGTCCCCCATTTGGAAGAGTCCAGAAGGGGTCTAAGGGAAGGGAGTAATTAAACAAACCCTTAATACCCCACCTGAGAAAGGGAGAAAAGGGGGAGAGCTAGCAGCTGAAGAAGAGAGCTGGTAGCTGGAGCTGGGAGCTGGTGGCTGGAGCTGGAGATCCCCATGTGAAGTACTGGCTGAGCCCTTTTGACTTGTGGTGAACTGGGTGCAAGGCAGGGAAGCTGGCTGGGGTAAGAAGGCCCTAGAGTGCCAGGATAAGAACTATGTGTTCAGAGAGCTACTGTGTGTCCCAGATGCCAAGGCTGTGTTTAGAACAGTGAAGAGGTACTGTGTGTCCCAGAGTTAATATTGAGAAGAGACTGGGTGTCCTGGACTGAGCTAGTACTGAGCCCAAATGCCAGTGGGAAAGGGCTCAGGGGAAGAAATAAAGGGACATGGGACTGTGCAAGAAGAAATGTTTAAACTGGAAGATTGCACTGAGAGGAAGAAAGGAAATGGTTAAGCTGGAAGAACTGTTGAGCTTGTGAAAGTGTTTTAAGCTAAGAGAGGTGTGCCCCATGGGCTGAAATAAAGATGTGTATGGAAGAAATCCTGTTGATAAGACCTGACTCTGTTTGCTTTTTTTGAGAACCAGGTCACCCCGAGTAAAAAGGGGTATGATCTGAATTTGCATAAAATCTGCATACTAAGAACCAGCTCACCCTGAGTGAAAGAGGGACCTGGGAGCCTGAGGTGGGAGCTCCATCCTCACAATTCTTCACAATAGCCTCATCATGTTTACACCTTTCACTAATATACCTGAAGAAATTTTTGTCACTCCTCCTTACATTTCTAGCCATTTGTTCTTCCGCTTGCGCTTTCGCCAGACGTATCTCTCTCTTGGCTTCTTTCAGTTTCATCCTGTATTTCTTCTCATGTTCCTTTTCTTTAGTTTTTGTGTATTTCTGGAACGCCAACTCTTTAGCCTTTATTTTCTCAGCTACTTGCTTGGAGAACCATATCGGTTTCCTTTTTCTCTTGCTTTTATTTACTTTCCTTACATAAAGGTTTGTGGCCCTATTTATAGCTTCCTTCAGCTTGGACCATTGTCCTTCCACCTCTCAAACGTCCTCCCGGCCCGTCAGCTCCTTCCTTAGGTATTCCCCCATTTTGCTAAAGTCAACACGCTTGAAATCCAGGACTTTGAGTTTTGAGTGGCCGCCCTCCTCTTCAGCCGTCATATCAAACCAAACCGTTTGATGGTCACTGCCGCCCAGGTGGGCACCCACTCGGACATTTGACACGCTATCCCCATTTGTGAGCACCAGATCCAGCGTCGCTCCCTCCCTCGTGGGTTCCATGACCATTTGTCTGAGCAGAGCACTTTGGAAAGCATCCACAATCTCTCTACTTCTTTCCGATTCCGCAGACGGAACCTTCCAATCTACATCCGGCAGATTGAAATCTACCAGCAACAGCACCTCTCTCTTCTTTCCCAACTTTTGAATATCTGCGATCAGATCTTTATCTAATTCTTCCAATTGTGTTGGAGGTCTGTAGACAACACCCACGTGGACAAAGGTTCTATCATCTCTTTTTAAGGTGATCCATATCACTTCTTCCTTTCCCCAGGTGCCTGTCATTTCAGTTGCCGTGATATCATTTCTTACATATAGAGCATATATAGAGCTACTCCTCCACCTTTACGCCCCTCTCTATCAGATAGATAACTCATGTAAAGACAAAGGGAAAAGCTTCATTAACAAACTGACCTCGTCTCAAGTTCCAAAAAATCTAGAGAAAACATGTTACATTCCAAAGGAAAAGTTTGTAAGTAATTATAAAGAGGATAATGAAAGAATGACCAACTGAAAGTTTAACAGAATATGTTTATTCCACAAGAAGTGGTTCACTTTAGTTAAAGTATAAAACTTTCTATAGAATCTTGGTTAACAGGGGTGCAAGAAAGAAAACTATGCACCTCAATGTATAAATGCAGGGATAAATGCAAATAAAGTTACAATTCAAATGTTTCTTCCCTCCTACTTAACAATAAATTACATGGAAACTCCTTTTACAGCTCAGAACACTTTGGTGTATACAAAAATCAGAACCCCCTTTTTCTTACTGCAATATCAGATAAAAGGTTCTGCAGAAAATGTAGTATCCCATTCTAGTACCGGTACACTTTCAGGATCATGAATCAACCAGGGAAGTTTGGCTTTATCCCCTGCTGTTACCCTCTGTGTGTCAGTATCTCTTTAGCTCAATGAAAACGGATAGAAAATGTAGTCTAGTTCCTGGATGTCACTGGTGCAATTGCTGAAGACTTATCTGATGGTTCAAGCTTTCCTTGAGTCTTCTTCTTGCATGGAAATGGTGGGGCCCTTCTTCTTCTTTGTCATCCTCTTGCGCAGGATGATGAAAAACTGCTGCAGTGAAACCTACTGCCTAATACTAAAACCAAACAAAATGGAGAGAAAACTACCTCCTTATCCAAAAGCGTTTGCAACCTGTCACTCAGGATGTGTTCCTAAAAACCAAAAAATCAATTAGTTTAAGAATCTGAATATTTATTTATTTATTTATTGCATTTGTATCACTACTAGGTAATTCTGATAACAAATCTTTTACTTTATACTTTAGTCAAACAAATTATTTATTTCTTCAATTCACACTTTAACCTCCCAGACTCTCAGACATCCACCCTGCCTGTTCAGACTCAGAGTCTAATCGTCTTCTCTCTTCTCCAGGGTTGCCATATAAAAAAAAAATTCCCACCCAAAACAGCCCAAAACCCGCCCAAAAACCGCACACACCCCACCCCTGACGTCATGACCCCGCCCCTTCCGTCATCACCCCCACCCCCGCGTCATCAACCCCGCCCCTTCCGTCATCACCCCCGCCCCGCCGTCATCAGCCCCACTCCTTCCGTCATCAGCCCCGCCCCCACCGTCATCACCCCGCCCAATACATCGGCAAACCCCACCCGAAATGTCACAAACCCCGCCTCTGTCACCATTAGCCCCACCCCCCGCCGGCCGAAAAACCGCCCCAAAACCGGCACAAAAAAAAACAAAACCAGCCCAAAAAACCGCAACCCGCCGCGGGTTGCGGAAAACTGCCCAATTGGGCGGGAAAACCGCACATCTGGCAACCCTGCTCTTCTCCCTTGAGGCTCCAGAAAATTCCCCAGAAACAGGTTCCTGTGGTGAGCTGTGCAACCAATCAGATCAAGCTATGCAAATTTCTTTGGAGACTTCTTTCCAAAGTGAGCCCTGTACAGCTCAAACACAGTTAAAACAGTAAATATCCCAAAGAAACCCCTTATTTTCACTTTTAACATCATACAACACCTTATAGCCTTGCTTTCAGGAGAATTTCATGAAAACCTGTACTTTTAAACCTCTTATAAACCCCCAAAGAGAAACTCACAATTTAAAACGTTTTACATATCAAACTTCCTAAAAGAAGGTCACAGCACCACTTTAGGACCTCCAGGCACCTGAATCCTAAAGGTTATAACTATACACAACCATCAAAATATTTCTAAACAGTTTATCTTATATACTGGTCTCAGTACCATTGTGGACTATTTCTGGACTGCCCTGAGCCCCCCCCCCCCCCCTGCCTGAAACAAGCCTACCCCTTCAGGTAAACAAAATAATATTTAACCGCAGGTTACATTAAATGGCCTAATTTCCCGTGTGTTTTCAGGAATATGTGGAATCATAAAAAGTACCCCTGGCAGAATCCTTGTATCCCCCTGACGTGTCCTGAATATTTGGATGGATCAGAGGGAAAACCAAAATGTTATTAGGTGCCATAGCTGCACATTTGTTTTTGTGGAATAAATGGATCCTCAAAAACTACCTCTGTCATGATCCTTTTGGACTTATAAAGACATTGTGACAAAACTAGCACTCGGGGCCCCACAGAGAAGCAGCTAATCCCCGAAGTACGGTTCCCAGAAGCCCTTGCAAGCAGGAGAGAGGAGGGTAGTCCCAAAAGGGTGGAACGGATTTCCAACCCCAGCAGGGGGAGCAGTGACTCAGTGCTAGAGAGCCAGTTACAACCTTCCCCACTAGAGGGGGAAGGGGAGGTGAAGTTCAGTCCCTTAGCTGCATCGCCAGTATATAATTCCCTCCAGCTGTGAGAGGAGGGAGAGAGTTCTGGGTGAAGCTGCCATGGAGTAGGAGGACAGGAAGGGCTATTGATATCCAGGGACCCCCTTGGATCCTGGCCCCTCTGTTTCACAGGTATATGCACAGGGAATTCTTAAACAGGGCTGTTTACATATAGACAAATACTCCTGTCTCTGCTTATTCTTGTGACCAGATGTTGTTTCAAGGGCGATATCTCTCCTACTCCCAATCTCTCCTCTTCCATCAAGCACAGACCTCTGTAGGGCAGTCTGCTTGTTGCGGGTGTACCTCACTGGGTCACCCTCTGGCCTTGAGCAGATGCATTTCTGCTCCAAGTCCTGCTCCTGGGTAAGACTCCACAATCCTACCAGAACTCTTACTCCTTCTCCAGTTATTGTGTGAATGGCAATAACTGCTCCTTAATTTCTGCCCACTTGTAAATGGTGTTCCAGGATCCCCCTTCTCCCTCCTAGTCACTTGGGAGGGGCTTACAGACAGCAGATCACTCGGTGTCCTTAGTCAGAGGCAAAACCAAGGACATCTTCCCGCTCAAAATCACCTCTTTTATTCCCTCTAAACTCCTCCCAATCTTCATTCCACAAACAGGGACACTATCTCTCTACATGTTCTTTCTGCATTTTATTCCCAAACTACTCCCCTTGGGCTGGGCCTCCTCCTCCCACCCAGGGACCTCCCTGTCACTCCCTTCAGTGACTCTTCACAGGGACTTACTCTCTTCAGTAATCCCATTTTGACAGGGGATTACACTAGGATGGCAATCATTTATCTGTGCAACAAATCTATATAAACCAGTTTCATCACCCTTCCACAGTAGAAAGACATCATCTATTTAACGAACCCAAAGCTTCACTTGTTGAAATAATAGAGCTTTATACATATGCTCTTGTTCAAAAGCAGAAAGGCACCAAGAGCCTTCAATGAACCGGACAAAGATCTTTATTGATACAATGTAGATCAATCATATAATGACCCGACATGGGCCATGTTTCAGCGCAAAGCACCTGCCTCAGCAGTCTACATCAGGAATAATGCAGATAAATGTTATGTAATCATATGTAAAACAAAAAAATATAATAAATAGGAATTATATGAAAAACAGATACACAAATTAAAAAATGGCAGAAGGGAAATGGGACTTGATATACTGCCTTTGTGGTTTTTGCAACAACATTCAAAGCAGTTTACATAGTATATTCAGGTACTTATTTTGTACCAGGAGCAATGGAGAGTTAAGTGACTTGCCCAGAGTTACAAGGAGCTGTAGTGGGACTTGAACTTAGTTCCCCAGGATCAAAATCCACTGCACTAACTCCTAGGCTATTGTAGCTGGGTCACCCTTCCAGGACCCAGCCAGGCTTGATGCTGCTTAGCTTCCTTTTTCACACGGCTGCTGCCTCGCTCCACACCACCTTGTGCTGCTCTGGAACTCAGCTCCAGACCCCTGAGAGCTCGCAGGACTTCGTCCTCCCTCAATTCTTTCCACAGAGGCTCAATCAAGGCAAAACATTTATAAGTTAAAAAAAAACTTTATTTTCTTGCTTCCATTCAACATAAACACAAAGGAAAACACCTTAATTCCAGGTTGTTAAGGTTTGCTGCCAAAGTACTATTACTACTACTACTACTACTACTTAGCATTTCTATAGCGCTGCCAGGGTTACGCAGCGCTGTACAAGTTTAAACATGGGGAAGGACAGTCCCTGCTCAAGAGAGCTTACAATCTAAAGGTAAAAACTATGTAGTATGTAGTATTCTATGTAGTAGAATGAAAGTACCATTCAGGTTTAAACAGTCCATGTAACTTCACTCCTTTTAACCAAAATTACTTCTCTTTGGAACAGAGCATAACCAGAAAGAAAACACAGTAGCTCTGTATTTTGTAGCCACAGCACTTTCCAGTATCAAACAGTTTATACAGCTTTTTTTGCTTCATCTTACAGCACAGATAAACAGCTCTTTTTTCACCTTGTTCATGCTGGGGTTTGAATTGTACTCAGCTCTGGTCTCTCCTGTGAGGTCAGCACCTGTCTCCTCTTTAGCAGAAGGAGCTGCCATCCACCCCCTCACAATACCTTTCCCGGTTTGGGCCAGAGCCCCAATCTCCATCTGTTCCCCCTCCAGTCCTTCAGTAACCTCCATTTTATCCTCATCCCCAGCTTCCCCGCCCCCAACCTCTCCAGCTGGCCCTCATTACCTTCCTCAGAAACCATTTCCCAATCTTCTATGTCCTCCCCTAGCTCCTGCACAGCCGGGTGGGGAAGAGAGGGATTCTGGGAATGGTAGTTCCTCCCCTTCTTCCTTAACCCTGCTAACCTCTCAGCCTCCGGTAGCCCGGCTTTCTGAATGCTGGAGTTGTGAGTATGAAATCTGCCCCGCTGGGGTTCCCCTGCTCTCTGAACCCCCCTTCCTAGTGACTTTCTTGATCCCTTTTCACCTGCCTGCTCACACTACTCATCCATTTAGTTTGAACTTAAAAAGGGAGGAAAAAGGGCTTCAGTGATGTCCATCACGTCTCATATAACTTTGGACTAGATTGGAAAATCTCTATGTAAAACTATAGAGCGAGTCAGCATTTAAACCAAGATAAGTACTGGATAGATAAAAATATGGATTAGTAGAACTACATAAAAACACAAAATGGAAAGATAATAAAAATTGTTAAATATAAATTAAAGGAGTTTTTTTTGTGTTAGTGAAGAGTCATTAGTCCAAAGTTATCTGAGATGTGACGGACATCACTTAAGCCCTTTTTCCTCCCTTTTTAAGTTTTACATTTAGCAAAACAGTGACTATCTTGTAAGCAATACTTTAGAGTGATTTCATCGAAATTACAAGAAGTAAAGCCATTTGAAGGTAGTAGAATAAGTTTGAACACACATTATAAATATATGAAGGACACATGACCATAAAAAAGAGAACAATACCAAAAACACTGTTTCCACATGATGTGTAATTAGGATGCATTAATAAATGAATTCTATGAGTAACTGAAACAGAGAATGCTGATCCACAAACCAAAAGAGCTAAGCCAAGATGCATCCATTTTAGATTTGATGTGAGGGTGCATGTGATATATTATTAAAAAGTAGGGTTCACAGTGTACTTCAGAGAATCCTTAGTGGGCAATCTTATGTTAAGGATTCTCTGAAGATAAATGGTTATCTCTTTTGGTCTGTGATTGATTTACATTCTGTCAATAAAGATCTTTCTCCGAGGACAGCAGGCTGATTGTTCTCACTGATGGGTGACGTCCACGGCAGCCCCTCCAATCGGAACACTTTCTAGCAAAGTCCTTTGCTAGTCCTCGCGCGCCGATGCGCACCGCGCATGCGCGGCCGCCTTCCCGCCCGAACCGGCTCGTGCCGGCCAGTCTTCTTTTGTCCGCGCTCGGTACGGTTGTGTTTCGCCGTTCGCGCCCCAAAGTTGACCTCGCGCGTCGTTTTATCGACTTCGTTAAAAAAAAAAAAAAAAAGGGTGTCGGAAGGAGACCTTTATGGTTTTCTCCCTTCCCGTACTTCCAGTCTTTGCCCCGGTAAGTTTTCTTTCGTCGTCGGGGTAGGCCCTATTTAGGCCTCGGTCGAAGTTTTTCTTCTCCCTATTTTTGCGGTGCCATTTTCGCCATTTCGAGTTTTGATCTCGCCGGCGCGATTTTTCCACCCATGACATCGAAGTCTTCCAGCGGCTTCAAGAAGTGCACCCAGTGCGCCCGGGTAATCTCGCTCACTGACAGGCACGCGTCGTGTCTTCAGTGTCTGGGGGCTGGGCACCGCCCTCAGGCCTGTAGTCTGTGTTCCCTTTTACAAAAGCGGACTCAGGTATGGAGGTTAGCCCAGTGGAACATTTTGTTCTCGGGCTCTTCGTCGGCATCGGCACCGGGAGTATCGACTGCTTCGACGTCGTCGGCGCCTGGACCTTCATCTTCGCCCCCGATTGCATCGAGTGCATCGAGGCATCGGCCCTCTGCATCGGGGCGACATCGGAAGGCTGCGTCGGTATCGAGACCTCCTCGGCTGCTGATGTCGTCGGACGGTGGTGCTTCGTCTGGAGTGCAGGTGAGGGCTGTCCATTCCCCTGCTGGTGGCGGTGAGCCTTCGGGTGGGTCTCCCCCCATTCCGAGGGCTCCTGCAGTACAGCCCCCCCCGAGACCGACCTCCTTCGGTCTTGGCCCCGAGGAAGCGACGGCTGAATTCTACGTCCTCCTCGTCGGTGCCGGGAAGCTCCGGTGACATGCTTCGTCCCAAGAAGTCGAAGAAGCATCGTCACCGGTCCCCTTCCCGTGTCGGCACCGAGAGCTCTGGGTCGCCGAGGGAGTCGGCACCCAGTAGGCATCTTCACCGAGAGGACCGCTCACCCTCTGTTCAAGAGGTGTCGATGCGCTCCCCTTTGGACAGCCCGGAACAGCCTCCACACCCGGAACAGACTCTGACATCGACGCCTGCATCGGCTTCCATGCCTTTTTCTACAGCCGCTCTGAACGAGAGTCTCCGGGCCGTTCTCCCAGAGATCCTGGGAGAGCTGTTGCGCCCTACCCCTCCGGTACTGGGGGTGCTTGCGCCACCGGTACCGTCGAGCAAGGCGCCGGCTGGCCCATTGCCAGGGGTGAGGTCTCCGGCGTCGGTGCCGCGTGCGGTACCGACTGCGGTAGCCTCCCAGGAAGGCTCCCCGACTACGTCGACGGAGGGAGCTTCGCCGGTGCGGGCGAGGCAGTCTACCTCTCGACGCTCCCACAGTGGCCGTGGTTCCACGGAGTCGAGCCGGGCACGGTTGCAGACACAGGTCCGTGAACTTGTGTCTGACACCGATGGTGAGGCCTCGTGGGAAGACGAAGGAGACATCAGATATTTCTCTGACGAGGAGTCTGAGGGTCTTCCTTCTGATCCCACTCCCTCTCCTGAAAGACAGCTTTCTCCTCCCGAGAGCCTGTCTTTCGCTTCCTTTGTCCGGGAGATGTCTACGGCCATCCCCTTCCCGGTGGTTGTGGAGGACGAGCCCAGGGCTGAAATGTTTGAGCTCCTGGACTATCCTTCTCCACCTAAGGAAGCGTCCACAGTACCCATGCATCATGTCCTCAAAAAGACATTGCTGGCGAACTGGACCAAGCCATTAAGTAATCCCCACATCCCCAAGAAGATTGAGTCCCAGTACCGAATCCATGGGGACCCAGAGCTGATGCGCACTCAGTTGCCTCACGACTCTGGAGTTGTGGATTTGGCCCTAAAAAAGGCCAAGAGTTCTAGGGAGCATGCTTCGGCGCCCCCGGGCAAAGACTCTAGAACCTTGGACTCCTTTGGGAGGAAGGCCTACCATTCTTCTATGCTCGTGGCCAAAATTCAGTCGTACCAGCTCTGCACGAGCATACACATGCGGAACAATGTGCAGCAGTTGGCGGGCTTGGAGGATAAGCTCCCCCCTGAGCAAGCCAAGCCTTTTCAGGAGGTGGTCAGGCAGCTGAAGGCGTGCAGAAAATTCCTGGCCAGAGGGGTGTATGACACCTTTGATGTTGCGTCCAGGGCCGCTGCTCAAGGTGTGGTGATGCGCAGACTCTCATGGCTGCGTGCCTCCGACCTGGAGAATAGAATCCAGCAGCGGATTGCGGACTCGCCTTGCCGTGCGGATAATATTTTTGGAGAAAAAGTCGAACAGGTGGTAGAGCAGCTCCACCAGCGGGACACCGCATTCGACAAGTTCTCCCGCCGGCAGCCTTCAGCCTCTACCTCTACAGGTAGAAGATTTTTGGGGGGAAGGAAGACTGTTCCCTACTCTTCTGGCAAGCGTAGGTACAATCCTCCTTCTCGACAGCCTGCGGCCCAGGCTAAGCCCCAGTGCGCTCGCTCTCGTCAGCAGCGTGCGACTCAGCAAGGCCCCTCGGCTCCCCAGCAAAAGCAAGGGACGAGCTTTTGACTGGCTCCAGCAGAGCATAGCCGACATACAAGTGTCAGTGCCGGGCGACCTGCCAGTCGGAGGGAGGTTGAAAGCTTTTCACCAAAGGTGGCCTCTCATAACCTCCGATCAGTGGGTTCTCCAAATAGTCCGGCAAGGATACACCCTCAATTTGGCCTCAAAACCTCCAAATTGTCCACCGGGAGCTCAGTCTTACAGCTTCCAGCACAAGCAGGTACTTGCAGAGGATTCCTGCCATCTGAAGTACTTGACCTGGAAGGTCATTTTCTTGGTGGCAGTTACTTCAGCTCGTAGAGTCAGTGAGCTTCAGGCCCTGGTAGCCCAGGCCCCTTACACCAAATTTCATCATAACAGAGTAGTCCTCCGCACTCACCCTAAGTTCTTGCCGAAGGTAGTGTCGGAGTTCCATCTGAACCAGTCAATTGTCTTGCCAACATTTTTTCCCCGTCCTCATTCCTGCCCTGCTGAACGTCAGCTGCACACATTGGACTGCAAGAGAGCATTGGCCTTCTATCTGGAGCGGACGCAGCCCAACAGATAGTCCGCCCAATTGTTTGTTTCTTTTGATCCCAACAGGAGGGGAGTGGCTGTAGGAAAACGCACCATATCCAATTGGCTAGCAGATTGCATTTCCTTCACTTACGCCCAGGCTGGGCTGGCTCTTGAGGGTCATGTCACGGCTCATAATGTTAGAGCCATGGCAGCGTCGGTAGCCCACTTGAAGTCAGCCACTATTGAAGAGATTTGCAAAGCTGCGACGTGGTCATCTGTCCACACAGTCACATCTCATTACTGCCTGCAGCAGGATACCCGACGCGACAGTCGGTTCGGGCAGTCAGTGCTTCGGAATCTGTTCGGGGTTTAGAATCCAACTCCACCCCCCTAGGGCCACGTTTGTTCTGTTCCAGGCTGCACTCTCAGTTAGTTGGTAAATTTTTTAGGTCAATCTCAGTTATGTCCTCGCCGTTGCGAGGCCCAATTGACCATGGTTGTTGTTTTGAGTGAGCCTGGGGGCTAGGGATACCCCATCAGTGAGAACAAGCAGCCTGCTTGTCCTCGGAGAAAGCGAATGCTACATACCTGTAGAAGGTATCTCCGAGGACAGCAGGCTGATTGTTCTCACAAACCCACCCGCCTCCCCTTTGGAGTTGTGTCTTCCCTTCTCTTTGTCTTGTTACATATGAGACTGGCCGGCACGAGCCGGTTCGGGCGGGAAGACGGCCGCGCATGCGCGGTGCGCATTGGCGCGAGGACTAGCAAAGGACTTTGCTAGAAAGTGTTCCGATTGGAGGGGCTGCCGTGGACGTCACCCATCAGTGAAAACAATCAGCCTGCTGTCCTCGGAGAATACCTTCTACAGGTATGTAGCATTCGCTTTGTCCCATTCATTGTTGGTGCTTATCTGTGTTGTTGGATTGTGCTCTGGGCTTTGGACCCTCTTTGTTCTAGTTCTTGTTCAAAAGCAGTCATAAATAAATTGACGATAGAAGGGGCCATCATGGCTCCCATCGCAACACTGGGTACTTGCTGGTATAATTTATCTTCAGACTGGAAAAATTTATTTTTTATAGCCAAGGTTGCAAATTCTGCTAGGAAGGAGGTGGGTATTGCCAACAATGGTCTCTGTTCTAAAAACATCTTCAATACCACAATAACTTCATCCTGTGGAATTACAGTATAAAGAGAGGTAAAATCTAAGGTTACAAGGAGACACTGTTGAAGATTATCTTGCAATTCAATCAAATGTCTCATAAATTGACTAGAGTCTCCAATATACAATTTACTTGCTGTTACCAGAGGTTGCAAAAAACAGTCAATAGACATAGATAAAGGTTCAAGCAATGATCCTCGACTGGAAACTACAGGTCTCCCAGGAGTTTTTTCAAGTGTCTTATGAATTTTAGGTAACATATAAAACACTGGAATCTGAGGATGAGTTATATTTAGAAAGTGAAATTCTTTTTGAGTGCTAAAGATGTTCAAAGAAATTATTGCCACAGAAATATTGAAGTTTGAGGATTTCTTTCTTTCTAAAGTTTATTGTGTTAGTCTACTGTAATACAAAAAATAATCACAAGACTTTCTGTGTTTCAAGTATAATAAAAACAGTTCTAAACTGGAAAAACTCTCAGATTTATATTGACAGAGATGAGATTAGAGCCTGTGAATGATTTCACTAGTAGTTACAATTAGCAAACTTCAGAGAGAGAAGCTCAGAGACCACCTTATTATCCGTTACCCTGGCTCAAAGTTGTGGTCTACAAATCAGCCTACATCGCTGGATTTCTGTATAACGCGGACAAATGGTGGAATACACTAACTAGAGACATACGACATGACATGTCTAATGAAAGTGTTCACAAAAAACTGAAAACATTTCTATATAGGAAATTCCTGATGACAGATTTAATTTAAATCTGTGCGGTCTGTCATTGATCTCGTTTTACTCGCCCCACCATAGCTCTGTAAAACTCAACCACGGATTTTGTATATAAATTCAAGAAGCCATCCACCTTCCATTAGGTCTCCACCCTTCTTGTATATCTATCTGAGATCTGCCTATCATGATTCCATGACCTGTATCTGTATTTCTGCTCATTTCAATGTAAACCACATAGAACTGAGTTTTCAACCTGGATGATTGTGGGGTACAAATCCAAATAAAGTAAAAGTAAAAAGTGAAGGAGGGGGATCAGTGTCACGGTAACAGTGGCATAGATTGGATTAGAGCCGCTGAATCAATGACATAGTGAGAGGGTCAGAGATGGGATTAGACCCTCTGAATGTGAGGGGAGGGATCAGTGACGTGGAAGGGCATTTTCTATAGAACCTCTAAATCAGAATTTGGATGTTTTACAAAAACGTCCAAATTCTGAACAGGAAAGAAGGTCATTTTCAAAAACGGTAGACGTCTTTCTTTTATGTTCAAGAATGCTAAGGACATCTTGTGATTTGGACTTCTTTTTTTTTTTTAATCCATTTTTGAAGAAAAAATGTCCAAATTCAAAATGTCCAAAACAGAGGAGGAGTGGCTTAGTGGTTAGTGCCGCAGGCTTTGATTCTGGCAACATGGGTTCAATTCCCACTGCTGTTCCTTGTGACTTTGGGCAAGTCAAATGCACAAGGGGCATTTTTGGATATGACATCTAAGTTTGTAAAACATCCAAAATCAGAACAGGAAAGGTAATTTTCTACAAAAAAAGGCTATCTTTTCCTTTTGAAAATGCTGTTTGGAAAAACATTTTGTGATTTAGATGTTTTATTTTTTGGTTGGAAAGAAAACTCACATGGCATCAGAGAATCCACAAAGGGATGAAACCATTTACATGCACTGAGGAGGTAAAAGCTTCATTTGCATTGGGACAGGTAATTAGGGAATATATACTTTTGCTATGAAGTATAGAAAATAGCACTCTGGTATTTAGATATATGTAATGAGACCTCCTTTTCATCTATAGATCTGAATTCAAAGCCCAAATCTAATGATAAACAATAGACACAAGGCTCAGATGTTACAGAAAGCTTGGCATCAGGTAGAATAGTGGAAAAGTGACATCCCAGGAAAGCAATAGGGCCTCCTTGGGGGCACTGCAGTGAACTTTATAAAATGTTTCCAGGTGCACCTCACCATTGCTCCATTACCTTGTCTACTGAGCCCCCCAAAACCCACTACCCCCAACTGTACACCACTATCTTAGCTCTTACAGGTGAAGGGCGCATCAATATGTGGGTACAGTGGGTTTCTGATGGGTTTTGGAGGGCTCACAGTTTCCTCCACAAGTGTAACAAGTAGGGAGAGGTAGAAGTCTGGGTCCACTAATCTGCAGTGCACTGCACCACTACTAGACTACTCCATGGATCTGCATGCTATTCTAATTGACCTCTGTATAACATCTGAAGCTGGCAAGTAATATTTTTAATCACATTTTTTCTGGGTGGGAGGGGGGATAGTGACCACTGCGGAAGTAAGGTGAGGTGAGCCCCAATTCCCATTTGGTCATTTGGGGCACTTCTTGTGTGGAGTAGAGGAATAGCCTAGTGGCATGGGCGTAGACTGGGGGGGGGGCGAGGGGGGGCAATGCCCCCCCCAAATGCAGGGCCGGCACCAGGCAGCTCTTCCTTCGCCCCGCCCTCTCCCCGTTCCTTCTCCTCCCTCCCTCCAGATCCGTCCCTCACCGACCTGATCTTCGAATCCTTTGTCTGTCCGGCACACTAGCGCTCTCTCCCCTGCTGGTTCGCGCTTTAAAAATGGCCGCCGAGACTTAGTCTCGGCGGCCATTTTGAAGCGCGAACCGGCAGGGGAGAGTCAGCGCTAGCGGGCAGGCGAAGAATTCGAAGATCAAGTTGGTGAGGGATGGATCCGGAGGGAGGGAGGAGAACTGGCTCGCTGCGGGGAGGGGGGAGAAGGAACAGGGAGAGGGTGGGATGAAGAGAGGGCAGGGGAGAGGAGGGTCACTGCTGGACTGGGTGGATAGAGGGAAGGGGAAAGGAGGGCCACTGGGTATGGGGACAGGGGAGAGGAGGGTCACTGCTGGACTGAGTGGATGGAGGGAAGGGGAAAGGAGGGCCACTGGGTATGGGGACAGGGGAGAGGAGGGTCACTGCTGGACTGAGTGGATGGAGGGAAGGGGAAAGGAGGGCCACTGGGCATGGGGGAAGGGGAGAGGAGGGTCACTGCTGGACTGAGTGGATGGAGGGCAGGGGAAAGGAGGGCCACTGGGTATGGGGACAGGGGAGGGGAGGGTCACTGCTGGACATGGGTGGATGGAGGGCAGGGGAAAGGAGGGCCACTGGGCATGGGGGAAGGGGAAAGGAGGGTTGCTGGGTATGGGTGCTTGCAGGGCAAAGGGAGAGAAGGGTCGCTGGACATGGGTGGATGGAGGGCAGGGGAGAGAAAAGAAATGCTGGACATGGATGGAGGGGAGGAAAGAGCGAGGAAGGAGATGAGATGAGGGAAAAGGAAGAGAGGAGAAAAACTGCACATGGATGAAGAAAATAGGCAGAAGCTGAGGACCAGAAATGAAGAAGAAAGGAGGAAAGGAAAGAAATAAATGGAAAGGAAGCACTGGAAACTGAGTTAAGAGGACAGATAGCAGCAGAATCAGATACTGGACCAGCATGATCAGAAAAACAGTCACCAGACAACAAAGGTAGAAAAAAATTATTTTATTTTCATTATAGTGTTTGGAATATGTTCACTTTGAGAATCAGGTGCTCAACATTAAAAGTTTATATTTACTTATTTATACCCCCCCCAGGCTCTCTCCCTGGCTAAAGCCAGCTCTGCAATTTGGGGGGGGGGGGGGCGCAGAGGGGGACCGGGGGGGAGAGTCTGTTGTTAAACATTTACCAGCACACCACTGCCTGCCGCCAAACCCGCTGCCTCTCCGATTCAGTGGCTATCCATCGTCAAACGAACACTGGTTATTCCCAAAAAAGCCAGCTCTTGCTCCCTTCCTTCCTCCATATTAGCATAATTTGCATATACATATATGCAAATGAATATGCTAATATGCCCCGCCCCTTCCTTTGCCCCCCCAAATGAAACAGTCAAACTACGCCTATGCCTAGTGGTTAATACAACAGACTTTGATCTTGGGGAAGTGGGTTCAATTCCCACTGCAGCTATTTGTTATAAAAACAGGTCTGATGACTTGTCTGGGGGGCATTTCCAAGATGGCAACTCTATTTTGTCTGTGAGCGTTCGATCATTTCTGGATATAATATATTTTTCCTATCTTCTAAAATGCCGCACTCTAAGAGGAAAGGAGTGGTAAAGAACCTACCGCCATCGGTTCGTACCTCTTCGCCAGTCCAGATAACACTCGACCGATTCACAACAAATCTTTCACAACAAGCCGGAATGCAGCAGACCGCTGTGGGCGTCGATGAAGGAGTGTCGGCTCACTTGGTAACTGAAACATCACTTTCGCCACCGGAGGTTAATCACCCACCTTGTCCAGCTTCTCGGCGTGAGAAAGGGTCAGATCCAGTTGCCTCGGAAGGTGAGAGCGACGGATCGGTTTATGGCGGCCCCCACTCAACGAGGGCAGAGGAATCATCGTTGGAGATTCAGGCTCCCCAGGTGGTTACGCTGGAACTAATCTGAAGAGCTATTCAAGATTTGACTAAAATGGTCGCACATACTGTCCAGGAGACCTCATCTCTTGTAAGTAAAGTAAATACTTTAACTGAAACTATGGAAAACCTGAAAACTGATACTACAACTAAAATTGACTCGATTCAATCAGAAGTTGTGTCGCTGAAATCGGTTAATGCCACTTTGATCAAAGATAAAACGGTGATATTGAGGAAAATTGAACAAATTGAAAACTTTAACAAACGCCTGAATTTAAGGATATTAAATTTTCCGGTAATAACTGGCCTGAGCTAGATGGAACTTTTTAGAAAATACTTGATTGAAAATTTACAATATTCCCCCTCTTTGATACCTCCAGTTAACAAAATTTATTATATCCCTATGTCTAAAAAAAAAAGAGGGGGAAATGAAACAAGTTCGATCTCAGACCAATCCTCAGACCAGCGATCAGGATTTACAAGATATCTCAGCACTGTTGGAACAATCACTTTCAGATATATCTCAGCGACAAACTTTATTAATATCATTGGTCTTTGAACAAGATCTTAATGCTATCATGAAACAATATTTTTAAAATGCTATGAAAAACTTTTGTGAATCAAGGGTTTGGATTTATCCGGATGTCACTAAGATGACTCAAGAAAAAAGGAAACTATTTCTTTTACTTAGAGAAGAAACCAGGGCAATTGGAGCTAGTTTCTTGTTATCTTACCAATGTAAATATATTGTGAAATATCAAAATGTGAAATATGTTTTCTTTGAGTCAGACCAACTTAAAAGTTTTTTGGATCAAAAAAAGCTCTCCAGTGTAACTCCAGTGAGAAGTACAATAGCTGATTAATATTTAAGATTGTGTAAAAAGAGAAACGCCTTAATTATTTTGATATATTTCCTTTGATCTCCTTGTCTATGTTGGAACGCCCCCAATTATTGAGGTCTAAGGAAGGGAAAATATATCTTTATGTTAATGATTTTGATAATCATATGTTTAAATGATTTTCTATCTCTGTGTTTCTAATACAAGATGTAAGTCTTGTTTATGTTAATAATAAATAAATAATAAATAATAAATAAAAAAATAAAAAATAAAAATAAATAAAAACAGGTCTAAGTTTTAGCCTTGGACATCTTTGTTTTGTTCCATTATTGCTGAAAGATGTCCATGTCTTAGGCTTGCATGACATATTTTTAAAGATGTTTCTCGAGGGTGGGAGGGGGTTAGTGACCACTGGGGGAGTAACGAGAGGTCATCCCCGATTCTTTCTGGTGGTCATTTCAGGCACCTTTTTGTGCCTTATTTGTAACAAAAACACGTCTGGGTGAAAACGTGCAAGTGATCATCATGGACGTCCTTGTTTTTTTTCGATTATGGGTCAAGGATGTCCAAGTGTTAGGCGAGCCCAAGTCCTGCCTTCACTACGCTTTCAACATGCCCCCTTGAATTTTGGATGTCCTTGCGATGGACTGCAGTTGGAAATGTCCTAAATCGAGTTTCGATATACCAATTTGGACGTTTCTGAGAGGACAACGTCCATCTTCCAATTTATGTTGAAAGATGGTTATCCTTCTCTTTTGAAAATTAGCCCAATAGTAACAGAGATGGAATTAGAGCCTCTGAATGTGAGGAAGAGGCTTACTGACATAGTAAGAGGGAAAGAGATGTTAGAGCATATGAACGTGAGGAAAGGGATCAGTGACACAATAACAGTGACAGAGATCAGATTAGAGCCTGTGAGTGTGTGGAGAGGGATCAGTGTCACAGTACAAGGACAGAGATGGAATTATATATTTTGAATATATAATGAAAAACATTAAAATCTACAGCTCTGTCCTTAGAGCAAGGAATATTAAGTTAGACTGTAAGCTCAGCAGGAAAGAGACTCATTGTTCTTCTCTGTAATTTAGGTCAAATCTCACTGTTTTATTATCTGTCATAAATACTGGAATAGTGGCAATAGGAATATTAAGAATAAAAACTATTTTCCATTTGCTTTTCTGTGTGGCAGTGCTCATATGCCGTCCTTTCTTTTATCCAGGGATGTTATGACCCAGTAGTAGTGAGCCCCTGTGCCCCGACTGAGCACGGCTGAGATGGAGTGATGCCGTACTTGGTCAGGCAGCCAGACAACCCCTAGCTTCACCTGGGAAGTGACCACCGTTCACCGAGAGTTGAGCTCTCAGCTGCAGGTGGCCACCAGGACTTCTGGAACCGGCGGGGTTGCACAGCCGCTGACCAGGATGGCAGGAAACAGACACAGTCCAGCACCAGAACTCTGAATAGGCAAGAGTAGTCAAAAATCAGTCCAGGGTCAAGGCAGGCAGCAAACAAGCGAAATCCAAGAAACTAGCCAAAGTCCGGTACACAGGAAATCAGGAACAGAAGATAGCTGGCGAACAGCAATCCAACAGCAACTCCTCAGAACAACTTAGGCCAAAGCAAAGACGGCCTGGAGGCAGTGCTTTAAATAGTGAAGCAATCAGAGCAAACCAAACTCAGGTGAATCCAACATGGCAGCCCCCATAGGAGATCCTCCCACGACCAGATATGGAGTTACTTCCTGTTTTCGTTTAGACAAGATGGCTGCCCCCTCCTGAGCTAGCCAAGATGGCTGCTGCTCTTGCTCCAAGCCGAATGACGGCTGCCGGACTTAGGAAACTGAAACAGACCCTTAAGACTGAACCTTGTCCCTTTTGGATGGAGCTGCAGAATGACTTAGCCGGGAGGAGCATCGAACAGGTAAGGGACGTAACAAGGGACATCCTCACTGTCTGCAGGCACACACTGTCCTTTATGGGCAGAGTAATGTTAATATAGATTGTAAGCTCTTTGGGTTATGGCTCATAGTATTTTGTGTGATCTGCAAGCTAAATTTTAAAAGAAAATGTTTGATAGACTTTCCTTTGCAAATTCAGGACCTACAGCTCCACAAGCACTTCACAATAAGTATCACCACGTCTATCAACAGGCCTGCCAGTGCCCAAAACGTCCAGGGGATGGGGACAGGGTTGGCTTTGGTGGGAGTTGGGAGCCCATCTGATGATGCAAATGATCTGCCATAATCCCCTTCCATCGATACAAAACTGTCATAGTGGTGGTATGCAGTCTCGTGATCCACCCCTCATGAAGCTCATTGAGGAAGGGAAGGGAGTTTGGATTTAGCTCACGTTGTAACTCAAGGTGAGTTACATTCAGGTACAGTAGATATTTTTCTGTCCTCGGAGGGCTTACAGTGTAAGGAAATTCGTTAAAGTGGTTCCTTGGGATAGGCAACATACAAGAGTGCCAAAGCTGCCATGTAATTGGCAATTAGGTAGCGCCTAATTGCAAGGGGGCTAAACGTGGGTAGGCCATGGGTGCATGTCCCAGTCACGTGTGTGGTTTATAGAATAGTAAAAACTATGCGTATCACTTGATACACCCAGGAGTGCAACTTACGCCTACCATTAACGTAATGTAAGGGGACACATCTAAACATGAGCATGCCAATTTTGACCTTACTCTAGTATTCTTTAATGGCACCTTAGCACCCAGATGACGTTATTGAATTGGTGCTAAGTGAACAACATTGGTGTGTCTAGTCTGAGGTGCCAAGTTATAGAATTGCCTTTCATGTTTGTACCTGAGGCATGACCCAAGATCAGAACGAGCCACCCATTGGTGCCCTAAGTGGTCACTCACCAGAAGTGACAGCCCTGAATCCCAGTAAACTTTACAAGTATGAATCGGAAGCAGAGCCAGGTTGACGGCGCTTGGGGAGCGAAAGTGGCGCGAGAGCTGACTTCCGCCAGCGCGGGCGCACATTTTCTATGCAACACGACAAGAAAAAAATAGGCACCGGCAGAACTCCGTTTGGTGGAGCGGCTGCTCTCGTGGCGCCCCACCTTGCTACGCCACTGGTGTGAATCACAGAGCACATGTTCTAATGCGTCTCACCCTCCCCCTGCCTTTGGCAATAGTCGTTCTAAGTAAAACTACCCATACTGTTCATTTTAGAGTGTTGGAACATTTACTCACAGAAAGAGGCTACTTTTCAGCCTTCAATCTTACCTAGGTAAAATCTTTTGAAAACTGTCTTCTTAAGGATGACAGATACTGAGACCCACTGAGAACTGTCACTAAAGCTAAAGATGTAATTTGTAAATGTCCACTGAAAAAAAAGAATCAGGAAAACAAACCCCTACGTATCATCCAATAGAAAGCAGAATAGTAGGAGTGGACCAAATAACCCTCCAGCAGCCAGAAGATGGACCAACAAATATATTTATTGGAAAAGCACTTCATATAAGATGGACCCAACACAGGACCATGTTTTGGCAGTGAAAGCCACCTGCTTCAGGAGTCATATACACTGTGAACTTTAATTCGTATGCAGATGATATGTCGTTGCTCGTACCAGTTTGCGAAAACTGGTCTGACACCATTTTGAAAGGGTCAATTGTATTGATAAGATCAAACACTACAGTTCTATTCATAATTTTAAATTAAATAAAGATAAGACCAAGTTACTCTGGCTAGCACGCAAGGGTAGCATTATTCCCGAGTCTCTTCCTTTATCAAAGGATTTTTCTCTTAAAATAGATCTAACTTCCAAAATCCTTGGTGTCATTGTAGAAACTGTTGTTTGTTTTTAAAATTATGTCAGTTGTATTATATCAGTAAGTATTTTGATAAACATAACTTTACTATATTAGTACAGGCATGATTTTGAATCACTTGGTTTATTCAATGCTTTGTATGTTTTTCTTACTTTAAAACTTTGTTCCAAACTACAGTTGTTGCAGAATATGGCAGTCAAACTTATTGTAGGCCTTAAAAGATCTGACAGCTCAACAGCTGCTATAGAGGGGCATAATCGAACGGGGGTGCCCATCTATAAGGGCGCCCTTTTCTAGGGACGGCCCCATAAAGAAGCATACACGACCGTATTATCAAAACAAGATGGGCGGCCATCTTTCGTTTCGATAATTATTATTATTTTTTTAATTTTTATTTATTAAGTTTTAACATTTTAATAGCATAATATCTTGCAACAGGAAAAATCGGATAAACAGAAAGAAAAAAATTTTTTTTTTAAAGAAAAATATAATTTTTAAAGCAATATTTCTTCCAGTCCGATATAAGTCCTGAAGAAAAGGCTAGACGAATTTCATATTCAATATAAAAAGTTTATTCACTTTTTTAGTTTACAAACTGAATACCATCAATTGGGTATTCAGGAAGCATATCTGTACTCAAACAAGCAATATACAGCAAAGAAATCAGAATGCTTAAACAAGCAATGTACAGCAAAGAAATCAGAATGCTTAAGGCAAAGGAGTCAGAATGCTTACTACTTCTTTGTTCCACTCTGTTTTTATACCGTTCTTCTTTGGCATCTGTCTAATTCTCACACAACATTCCTGTGCAAGTCTCTGAATACCACAACGCTGTTAATCATGTGCAGAACATACTACATCTGTTTTCCCTTATTGCTCCCCCTTCTTGCCCACAGACTTTCTGGAGCCGTGCCTTTGGCTGATGTTTAATGTCCGTCACATTTTTTTCTCATGCCTCAGGAGGTTTAGTGTTGAAACAGCTTGTTGTAATCATGGAGCTTTCCACTCCCCATCTTTCATGCTTTTATTCAACAAATCCTCCCTTGAGTTCTGGTGTTCCAGGACTCATACATCTGTTTCAGCTCCAGTCTGTTTCCTTACCTCCCTTCTAAATCTCCTCCCCCATGTTTGTGGCATTCAGTTTCTGCACGCTTTTTCAATATTTTTGGCTGACATATTAAAGTTCTATTCATTCTTGATTTCAGTTACCATTGTCATTTTAAAAGCATCCTGGCACATCTTTGCAAACATGCTAATACATGTTACACAGCATTAAACAGATTCAATTGTACTAGGGTACAAAATTTATATTTCTTTTGAATACAGACAGTGAGTTTCATCAAAGGGAAGTACACTGTCATTCTTACTTTTCATATAAGAACAATTATAAGGATAATGCCTAATTGCATTAACTGATGTGGCATTAATAATTACACAAATTAAAAGCATAACATTCATTGAATCAGTTGTTACATACCATTGAGTTAAAGTCTTATTACAGCTTGTTTTATTGCCACACTTTTCTTTGGTGGCTGTGACATTTATAATCACTGTACTTCTTCCTATAGACCAATTACCTGTTACAACATTGTGCGTGTAATTGCACTTTATCAGGGATGTTTCCAGTTGTCATACTATTAATCAGACACCAAAATGATGTCTGTGGATACTTGTCCGTAAGCAAGGCTTGCTTATAAATAGTCTCATTTGTCCAATGAAGGTTTCCACCATCCCTTACACAGGTATTATTGGGATAACAGACATGGTGACCACCTAATTTTATCATTGTAGTCCCATATATCATAGCTGGCAAGGACAAGGATGATGTCAGTCGGTGGGCACATATGATACAATCAGTCAAATTCAACATCTTGGCCGCTGTAACAAGTTTATTCTCATATGTGTTCATTGTCCATTAACAAACAACAACATCCCAACACCATCATGTTTAGGGACATGACGTTTGTTTATTCTTTGTCCATTTCAATATTATTAATTCGTCGAATATCTGATAAATGTATCCAAGAAGTATGACCTTCCAGACGGGCAGCGGTCTGAGTAAGGGCCGTGATAGCAAACGGCCCTACATACACAGGATCCTTCCACGTTTTATGTGTAAAGTTCTTTCGTAGTACTAGATCACCTACTTTAAAAGCACAAACATCATTAGTAGTCCCTGCCTGTGATGCTACATTTGTTCGGATCATATCACTCGTCAGGTTCAACATTGGTTGTAGCTTTTGCCAGTACTGAGCTGTATTATCAGTACTTGCTGTCTGCATCGGGAAGAAATGACGTCCTGTCTGAATTTGGAATGGGGTCAATTTTGTACGCCCATTACGTTGGGCCCTTATTGTCATTAATGCTAATGGCAATACATCAAGCCATGTATATAATTTTCCCACCATTTCTTTATTGAGAGATTTTAGTAAGACTCTCAATTTTGTTTTTAAAATGCCATTGTAGCGCTCCACCAAACCATTGGAGGTGGGGCGATACACTGATACTTTCCTGTGTGTTAAACCCATAATCGTTTCCATTTCTTTCAAAATACTGTTATTAAAATGTGTCCCGTTATCAGAAATTATTCTAGATGGACACCCATGTCTTGGCATAATGTGAGTTACCAGGCATTGTACCACCTCATGTGCTGTCTCCCTTTTACATGGAAATGCTTCTATCCACCTTGAGAAAGCATCCACCCAAACTAACAAATATCTTTTTCCCTGCACTGGAACAATCATATCAGTGAAATCAATATACCATTCTTTTGCTGGGCCTTCTGGTATTGGAAGTGTCCCAGGTGATATTTTAGGACCTCTTTTAGGTATGTTAATATTACATACCATGCAATTTTGCACAACCTGTTGAATCAAGTTATCAATTTTCAAAGTCCAAAATCTTTGCTCAAATTGTTGTTTCATTGTTTCTCTGTTCCAATGCATGGTTGCATGCCACCCAGTCAATACCTTAATCACCTGGCTCATTGGCATGCAAGGTAATCCTTCTTCCTCATTAAACCATTCACTTCCCAATTGCATACATCCCTTCTTCAACCATTTTTCACTTTCCTGTTCCTCTGGCTGCCACATTTCAATCATATCTACATTCGTAAGTGGCCCTTCCTGTGTCTGTCTAGTATTATACAAAATCTTTTCACTTTGCTTAACCACCTCCGTTGCTGCTGCATCAGCCATTGCATTACCTTGTGCCTCAAAGGTTGGCCTTTCAGTGTGGGCCAGGGTCCACACAACTGCCGTTTTTCTACCTTCACGTTCCCTTCTTGGCAAAATTTCAAACAGCAAATTCCAATATGTGTAATGTTGTAGATTTTTACCTGCACTAGTTATCATCCCCCTACGTTGCCATTTTAATATATGATACTGTAGTGAACTTGCAACGTAACCACTATCAGTATATATAGTGACATTTTGAGTCATATCAGTGTGTTGTAAGGCCGTAATAACGGCCAAAAGTTCAGCATGCTGTGCAGTATGGTCAGGAGGGGTTTTATATTGTACTTGTGTTATCTTTGTTAAATTCTCATCCACCTGCACGCAGGCAAAGCCTGCAACAGTCCTTTCACAAGCTCCATCTGTAAACCATATTAACCCATCAGATAAGGGTTCAAAAGTAAGACAGTGAAATGTAGGGATTTTTATAGTATCGATCTCACCCTCTTGATCGACAGGAAAAAGCAGATCTACCTTATTTCTCTGTTCTTTGGTTAATGGTATTATTCTTATATCTTGTCCTAAAAGTACGGCTTGATATTTTCCAAATCTAGTGGCTGTCAATGCCGTCTGGCTAGGGCTCAACAGCGTTTTAATCGTGTGGTTAGTATGTATTACAATAGGAACAAAAGGCATTTGTGCCCTCCATTTGCCTACCGCTGCCACAATAGCAGTCAATAACTTTGGTATTTCTTTCATTCCCTTTTCCACATGATTAAAAGAGCCTGACAAAAAAGCTACTGGTGTATTTACTTCATTATTTTGATTAATCATGGCTGCCCAACTGTTTCCCATGTCTTTTACCCATAGATGCACAGGTGATTGTATATCTATTACTGCTAAAGGTCCTGGGGATAACAAATCCCTCACAATCTTAGCCAGTACCATCTTATCCTGCTCTTCCAACACAATTAATGTATTCTTTGGTGTGGCTGCGGGCAGTTTCAAATGTTTATAAAGTCTCATTACTTTTTGTGTATAGTTTGGTATCCATTGTCTGCAGTAATTTAACATTCCCAAAACAGCACGTAACTGGGTGACTGTTTGCGGTACCGGAGTCTCATTTAAAATAGATATAACTTCCGGTATAATGACCTTATGTTCTGCTGAAACATTTTGTCCTAAAAAGGTGACAGTAGACTGAGCTACAACACATTTCTCCTTGTTACATTTATATCCTAACTCTCCTAATAACAAAAATAATTTTCTAGTCCATTCTAGGCATTCTGCTTCAGTCTCAGCAGACAGTAGAATATCATCTACATAGACAAACAATGACACCGTGTCAGGCAATTGACTCATGAAATCCTTTAAATCCATCATTAGTTGTTTCGAGAATACCGATGGACTATCAGTAAAGCCTTGCGGCATCCTAGTCCACCTGTATGCCTCATTCTGTACTATAAATGACGTTAAATCCCTAGACTCTGGATGAAGAGGTATTGAAAAGAATGCATTAGACAAGTCAATAACAGTGTTATATGCATATATATTTTGAGTGTGCAAAAGTGTAGCAGGATTTGCACAAATCGGAAATTGATTTTTTTTGTAACCTCATTTAGCTCTCTTAAATCATGTACTATCCTTACATTGTTTTCCCCTTTCGGGACCGGAAACAATGGGGTATTGTATGGGGATACTGAAGGTTCAATAATATCACATTTCAATAATTTACCAATGTGTTCCAGGGTTTTGGATACTAATTTAGGTCGTATGGGGTAAGGGTCTTGCTTCGGCCCCTGTGCCCCTTCTATTAATTCTA
Source organism: Microcaecilia unicolor (assembly GCF_901765095.1). Lineage (NCBI taxonomy): Eukaryota > Metazoa > Chordata > Amphibia > Gymnophiona > Siphonopidae > Microcaecilia > Microcaecilia unicolor. The sequence goes on along the minus strand of NC_044033.1, from coordinate 228,755,714 downwards.
TCTTGTGGGGTTTTGCATTTACGGCTAGTCCATATGGTGACTCACTTGTACTCCAAATATGTTGCGGTAATTCTTCCATAACCCTTACTTTATTTTCATTATTCAACTGTTGGACCATGGTGAGCAAACTTGGTATTTCTTTATTTCCAAAATCTAAACACAGTCCTAATCGAGACAACAAGTCTCTACCACACAAATTTACTGGGCAATCAGGTGCCACTAAGAAGGGTACCACAACCTCCCTTGAACCTTGCGGTTGGCATTCCAAGCGCACCAGAGTCGGTTCCGTTAGCCTTTTTCTTTGTTCTATCCCCGTAAATCCCACTGTTGTTCTATACTGATTTGAAAGCTTAACTCCCAGTGGTTTTGTACATAACACAGAGGTACTCGCCCCTGTATCTATCAAAAATCTCACAGGAGTTTCATATTTTCCAATTGTCAATGTAATAAAGGGCTCCCTTGTGTCTAACCTGAAAATCATTCCCTCTTCCTGACACGGGTCCGCTTCCAGTCAATAGCATTGGTCTGGAATATTCTGCCAAGTTGGAAAGGCATTTACAGTGCCCAGTCTCTGTACTGCCGCTCCTGGTCCCTGTGATTGCGTCGCCGGCTGCTGTATTGCAGTCTGCGGGGCACTCGCAGGTATCCCTACTACTTGTGGCATTAATCTTTGCTGCGTCTGCATTTGTACTTGGGGCATTCCTGTATTCTGATAACATTCTGAAGCATAGTGGCCGTATTGCTGACATCCCCAACATTGTACATGTGCCTTCCTATTAGGTGATGGTCCTGATCCTTGCATCCCTCGACCTCTACCCCTTCCTCTAACCATGCCTCGTCCCCTTGGTTGGTACGGCCGGCTATATCCCGGTTGTACATAGTAAATGACCTGTGGAGGTGGAGCAGAGGGCGTCACAATTGTTTCTTGTTTTTTGTTTCTATCCTGTTCCTTGCTTTCCAAATCCTTTAACTGCATAGTCATTAACTTAGAAGTTAATTTAGCATGTTCTTTCTGAGGGGTCTCTATCATTTTACGATGCACATTGCTAAAATGCATCAATGTCTCTCTTATTTCTGGCCACGGCTTTGAGGACAGGGCAATGACAGCATCTAAATTTTTACGCATATTATCAGGCAGTGTGGACATGAATAGGTGTAAAAATACTGCTACATTATGGTCCACATCCGCATCTTGCCCTGTTTGAGCCTTATACAAATTTATACATTTTGTCAAATGTGCCGAAAAATCTGTTTTAGGGTCCCATTTATTTGCCGTTATGGCTGAAAAATCAATCAGGGTTGGATACATCACATGCAGCGCTGCAGAAAGAGCAGCCTTAATATTCCCTACATATACATCCCCATCCGCTGTATGTGACGGCAGGCGCTGATATCCACACTGCACTGCCAGTTGAGATATACTAATACCTGACGCTGCACACAGGGCTTTAAAATCTCCAATAGTCAATTGAGTCCCTGCAGTTGCCTGTTCTATCCCATCTAACCACATACGAGCTCCTTTCACTATACTGGGAATTTTTGCAACTAAAGTTGTAACATCTACGGGGGTGTATGGTTTGTAATGGCGTATTCGATTGCCAGCTGCGTCTAAGCGCGTCATAACTGGCTTGTGTAAAGCACTACTATCTAAAGCGCCGCAAATCTCCTGTTTATATTCCTCTTCCACCTCTTCTTCAGCCTGTTTTATTTTGTAAAACCAATTGTCCCAGTACTCCAGCCCTGCTTTAATAAAGTCCAGGCTTCCCGCCTTGGGGCAATATTTATCTATTACTTTTGTCAAATTCTGTACGTCCTCATGTGAGGTAGGTCCTCCCTTATCACAGGGGAAAAGGAGGTTTTTAACTTCCAACAGGTTCTTAGTAACTCCCCACCATTCTTCCCCATATTTAGTTTTATCCAATCTCACAAGTTCTGCAGCTACATGGGTTTCCTTAAAAATTGCCTTTGACGGTCTGGGTGTCAATTTGGGCGGTGTTTCCCTGATTTTAGACGTGGGTGTCTGAGGATCCCTTTTAAGGGAAGGTTCAGGGGGTGGCTCAGTACATAGCCGAAGCCGTCCCTCAATTTCAAATTGAGTTGCCAGGTCATATTGTTCTGATGTAATTAGGGTTTTCAAATCAGGGTAAGTGCCTGATTCTGCACTAGATTTTCCTTTTTCTTTCTGTCTCACCCGTTTTTCCTCCTTTTTTTGTTCCCTAGTCCCCACATCACTGTCCTCATTATCCCCTCCCTTTGAACCATCTTCATCACTGGAGAGGTCGTCTAAAGCAGAAAATCCCTCACACGGTTTAGGGCGCTTCTGCTCTCCTTTCAATCCTTTGTCCCTTATTGGGCAAAGGGTTTCTCGTGTAATTCCACCTGACTCATAAGGAGGTGGCCGTTTTTTATAATTTTCCTGTTCTTGCTGTATTTTTTCTACATCTGCATGGAATAAATCAGACGCGACCGAAAATAAATTCCAAATAGTAAGATGTTTTTCTAAACTTTTCTGCTTTTTCTTATTTTCTTGTATGTATCTCAGGAGAGATAATAATTTTGGACGATCAAACGATCCATACTGAGACCAGTTCAAAAAAGAATCTTTTGCATCATATTTGACCCATTTCTCATGTATCTCTTCAATCTGTTTTTTTTCTAACGGGAATAATTCTATGACATGCTGCAAAGGGGTGCATTTTTTTGAACTATCTAAATCTAAATACAAAGTATATACAGGGGGCTTTTCTTTCTTATCTGCCCCTTTCCCTTCCATTTTATTCTGACTATTACAATTTCTCCAATATAACCACAACCTACAAAAATATACTAATGCACTTAAACAAAGAAAATATACAAAAAAGAAAATTACAAAGCTAAACAAATATACCGGTAATAAGGCCACAGTGTAAGCTTACTCACGCGTCTTCTCGTTTCTTTTTAGCAAGCCCAGGAGTCGTCGCCCGTATGTCCACTTCAGTAGGTTGATCACTCCCACTTCAGTGCACAAGAAGTTAGGCTAGACAACACTTGCTCTCAAAATCCTGTAAAACTTTCATTAACAACAAAAACTTAATTTGTCATTCGTCTCGCTCTTTCTTTCCATGCGCGGCATACGTCCTGCCGCGGTCGCCACTTTGAAGAAAAGGCTAGACGAATTTCATATTCAATATAAAAAGTTTATTCACTTTTTTAGTTTACAAACTGAATACCATCATTTGGGTATTCAGGAAGCATATCTGTACTCAAACAAGCAATATACAGCAAAGAAATCAGAATGCTTAAACAAGCAATGTACAGCAAAGAAATCAGAATGATTAAGGCAAAGGAGTCAGAATGCTTACTACTTCTTTGTTCCACTCTGTTTTTATACCGTTCTTCTTTGGCATCTGACTAATTCTCACACAACATTCCTGTGCAAGTCTCTGAATACCACAACGCTGTTAATCATGTGCAGAACATGCTACATCTGTTTTCCCTTATTGCTCCCCCTTCTTGTCCACAGACTTTCTGGAGCCGTGCCTTTGGCTGATGTTTAATGTCCGTCACATTTTTTTCTCATGCCTCAGGAGGTTTAGTGTTGAAACAGCTTGTTGTAATCATGGAGCTTTCCACTCCCCATCTTTCATGCTTTTATTCAACAGTCCACTATGGGGAGTTCAAAAATTTACAAACATTGTTGAAGTGAAAAAGTTAAGGAAATGTTACAGTACAACTTGTAGGCCAGACGAATTCTGGACACGTAAACATTTATGTCAAACATTAACAACAGGTGGGGCCACTGCTCCATCTGTCTTCCTAGATGTTATAAACAACTCCAATTGGGATGGATCAAAAAAGGTAAATTTCTCATTACGGTATGAAATTTGACACTTGCAGGGAAATTTAAGGAAAAAAGTAGCTCCCAGGTTAATCACTTATTGCTTCTTTTGTAAGAATTTTCTCCGGCGCAGCTGTGTTTCCCTTGATACATCCAGGAATATATTGATTTTTAGCCTCTTAAACATTTTGACTCGATTTTTATAGAAAAGCCTCAGTATCCATTGTTTGTCTGGTAGTAGGGCTACAGTTGCCACCAGTGTAGCTGGTAGCACTAGTTCTGTGTCTGAGCTTTCCAAAAGAGCAGAAACATCTAGGGGTTGACTCTCTTGCTGCTGTAATTTCAAAGAAGGAATATAAAATATTTGTGTAAAAGGAGGCATATTTTGTTCATTTATCTGAAGAATTTGCTTTAAATACAGATTTAGCATTTCTTTCGGCGCTATACTTGACATATATGGAAAGTTTATAAAACGCAAGTTATTATTTCTGGTAAAATTTTCCATAATTTCCGCCTTCCTTCTCAAATTAGCCAAATCTCTTAACATTACATTTTGAGTTTCTTGAGTCTGTTTATTTCCTTTGCTTGATTTTTCACCTGTGCCTTTAATCCTTTTACCTTATCTTGAACTTCAGCAACATCTTGTTTAAGGGTTTGTATCTGTGGTATCATAGCTTTGCCCAAATCTACAATCAAATTCCAAAGGCAGTCCAGTGTAACTTCAGGGGGTTTACTTTGAAATAAATCAAGTGAAAAAGTTCGTACCTCCGATTGTTGTGAGGAAAGTCCTACCCCCGTAGGAGAGTTTCCACCTTTTACAGATATTCCGGGCTGTGTAGTTACCGCTCCTTCCATTTGCCCTCGGTCTTCCTTCGTCCTTCTCCCCTTCCGGGTGTGGATTCGGAGACGCCGATAGTGAAGGGGCAGGCCTACTTTGTCCTGGAGGTGGTGGAGGCGTTCGAGTGTCGGGGCTTAAAAAGACTTCCAGCTCTAGAGATCCCGGCGAGCCTTCAACCGCAGTAGGGATATTCAGCGAGCCGCTCACCGGCGTACTAGTGTCCTGATGTGCCCGCTGTACAAAGATATCAATCGGGCCGCTTCGAGCAGGGGTTCCCAGGCGCTGGTGGGCAACGGCAGCCGCCTTCCCCCACTGCTTCGGCATTTTAGAAGAATTTAGTGGCGCTTAACCAAAGACCAAGTAAGTATATGAAGAAAATTACAGGAGCTCAAAAAATGCGTCTGACCTACACGGCGGCCATTTTGAACTCCTCGATAATTATTATTATTATTATTATTTATTACATTTGTACCCCGCGCTTTCCCACTCAAAGCAGGTTCAATGTGGCTTACATAGTAATTGGGATTACAAAGTATTGGTGGAGAGAAATAAGTTGAGTATTATCGGAGTAATAAAAGAAATAAGAATGAAGAAATGCAGGGGTGAGGGGAGTAGGAGAAGCATGATCAAGGGTAAGTGAGCAATTGGAGGGGTAGATGAGTCGGAGGGGCATGGGCAAGAGTGAGGGGAGGAGAGGTGTAAGGGTAGGTGAGCATTTGGGGAGGGGTCGATGAGGTGAAAGGGGATAGAACAAGGGATAAGCAGGGGAAAATGTGGCGGGAGATGTAGTCTAGGTCGTCATTGTCTCCTGGATATGTGATGAATAGATGGGTTTATGGCAATTAATCTGGATCGTTTGGGTAGGCTAATATGGTTGGGGATGGCCAAATCTCAACATTTGGGCCACCCTTAGAGATGGCCGCTCTTAGAGATGGCCGACATTGGTTTTCGCCTATAATGGAAACTAAGGGTGGCCATCTCAAAACCGGCCAAATCCAAGCCATTTGGTCGTGGGAGGAGACACCATTTGTAGTGCACTGGTCCCCCTCACATGCCAGGACACCAACCGGGCACCCTAGGGGGCATTGCAGTGGACTTCACAAATTGATCCCAGGTGCATAGCTCCCTTTCCTTGGGTGCTGAGCCCCCCAACCCCCCCAAAATCCACTACCCACAACTGTACAACACTACCATAGCCCTTCAAGGGTAACGGGGGGCACCTACATGTGGGTACAGTGGGTTTCGGGTGGGTTTTGGAGGGCTCCCATTTACCACCACAAATGTAACAGGTGGGCCTGGGTCCGCCTGCCTGAAGTGCACTGCAGTACCCACTAAAAACTGCTCCAGGGACCTGCATAGTTCTGTGATGGAGCTGGGTATGACATTTGAGGCTGGCATAGAGGCTGGCAAAAAAATGTTTTTTAATTTTTTTGCGGGGGGTGAGAGGGGGTTGGTGACCACTGGGGGAGTAAGGGGAGGTGATCCCCGATTCCCTCCGGTGGTCATCTGGTCAGTTTGGGCACCTTTTTGGGCTTGGTCATGAACAAAAAGGGACCAAGTAAAGTCGGCCAAATGCTCGTCAGGGCCGCCCTTCTTTTTTCCTTTATCGGCTGAGGACGGCCATCTCTTAACCACGCCCCCATCCCGCCTTCGTTACACCGCCAACACACCCCCTTGAACTTTGGCCATCCCTGTGACGGAAAGCAGTTGAAGCCAGCCAAAATCGGCTTTCTATTATGCCGATTTGGACGCCCTTAAGAGAAGGCCGCCCATCTCCCAATTTGTGTCGGAAGATGGCCGCCCTTCTCCTTCGAAAAAAAAGCTGGTTAGCTGTTTTACATTGACTTCCTATTCATTCTAGAGTTTTGTTTAACTTAGCCTGTTTAATTTGTAAAATATTTGATGGCTGTGCTCCAGAATATTTTTTTTAATTAATTTATTTTCCTCTTGCTGTCAAAAGTTAGGGACCCGTTTTGTTTGTTACTCCCTTCCTTTATTGGTATTCGATTTAAACAGGTTTTTGAAATGTCTTTTTGTTTCCAGGCACTGCAGTTTACGTGGATCTTCCAGTCATCTTTCTTTTAGGAAACGGTTAAAGACTGTGATAAGCAGTGCTTTTTTTGTGCCGGTACGCAACGGTACAGCGTACCTGCACCTTTTTTTTGCCCCCCCCCCCCCCCCCAGCGAGTCCTACATTTCCTCTCAGTCCCAAGTCTCCTGCGAAGTCGTGAACCACGCGACACCAGCTCCCATTTCCAGTCACTGCTGCTTATCCTTTTGAGCAGCAGCGGCCGCTACAAAAAGAAAAAGAGCAATAAATGTTTTTTTTTCATATAATTTTTATTAGTTTCATATACTTACAGAGATATCAACACTGCATAGTATAATACAGCCAATAATTTACAAAATAGAAAGAAAAACTGCTTCCTCAAATAATTAAACATCACTTGGCTTCATTAGACCTCTACTTAAAAGAGGGGGGGGGGGGGGGGTAGGAATCAGTGAAGTTAATACCACTTTACACACACATTTAGGAAATATTTATGGTTCCGTAAATCCCTTACAAACTTTATCTTTGCAGCTATCTACCATCTAGGAAGGTCTGGAGTTGATCAGGCGTATAGTAGTAGTAGTAGTATATATATTTTACCTGATTTAATCTAATAACACATTTGCAGGGATATACCAGGAGGAAAGAGCCCCCTAGTTCCAAAACTTTAGACCTCATAGAAAGAAATTTTTTTTGTTTTTCCTGGGTAAATTTTGTTACATCTGGGTAAAGCCAGATCTTCTGGCCAGCAAATGCCCGATTAATTGATTTAAAGTAGAGATGCATTATTGCATTCAAGTCCTGCTGAAAAACAAATGAAACTAACAACGTCCCTCTTTCAGGTGCTTCTTCAATTGTCTGTTCCAAAATGGCTGCGACATTTTGCAGATCTGTTGGGTTCTCTGTATCTGTTTTTTTCATTGTAGGTATATAATAAATCTTGCTCAATGGGGGAAACACTTCCTGAGGAAATTTCAAATTTTCTTTCAAATATCTATTGAACATATCATTTGGTGATACTCCCAACAACCTTGGAAAGTTCAATATGCGGAGATTTAATATCCTATTATAATTCTCCACTTGTTCTAACTTCCTTCTTAAGTCTATGGTATCCTTTATCACAGCTATTTTAAATTCATCAAATTGCTTAGTCTGTTTCTGTAAGGCCTCAATTTTTAAAGAAAAGTCTTGTTTCACCAAATCAAGGGAGTTCTTCACCTCCTGTACATTTAAACTCAAAATCTTTACCTCTTCAGATGATTGTTTCAGGGTCTTATCCATGTCTAATAGCTTCATCCAGATCCTGTCCAAGCTCACCTCCATCTCTCCTGCAACCCCAGTTGTCTTTTGAGAATTGAGCTTCCCTCTGGGCTCCTTGGTTTCACCCCTGCTCGACTCATCACAGTTGCAGGGCAAGGAGGCGTCGCAGAGCCTGGCGGGGAGAGAGATATTTCAGCTTCCAGCGGGGGAGCCGCTCCACCGGCTCGACCCGCTATGGACTCCGCACCGCTTCTCCGCACCGGACAGAGCGGGGAAGAAGCGCTCCAAACCCGCGCCTACCGAGGTGGACGTCGCTGGAGGTAAGGGATCCCCCCGGATCGTCACCTTCCGTTTCAAATGCGGCATTTTAGAAAAAAAGGCAACTAGAATCGGTAGTAGAAGGCAGGAGCTCGCTTCAAACACTGCCGCTTACGGCGCCATCTTGACACGCCCCAGCAATAAATGTTTTTAAAAGGAAGCGCGGCACTGCAGACAGCCATCAGGCATTGGCTGTTGGCTCTGCAGCCGCTCCTCCTCTCGCCTCCACGTCACTGCTGTAGGCATGTAAAGAAATAACTCTTATGGTAATAACTTCCCACCAAGTACTTCCCCCAAGTTTCCCGTGTGCAGAAATCTGTCTACGCAAGATTTCTAGCTCTGTGTCTAGGGTATATTATACAGGAAGCTTGCTTCTGGTACCTAGGCCAGGTTTGTTCCCCATTAAAGCAGTGATCACGAAAGACACAGCTGATATATATTAGATTTATTGTAGATAAGAAAATATAGAAACACTCTGCAATAGCTTATAGGCAAAATATAGATATATCTCCTGCTGATAAGAGAACTACAACATATATTGCCTAAACTATACACACTGATTATCCTGAGACTAAGTACAGCAATGATTAGAACAGTACAAATGATATCCTAATAATCCTTATGAGAACTTATCACACATCTTATGCAAGATACAAGTTAGCAGCTTATTCCCTGACCAAGAGCTGACATAAACCAATCTTTCTTAGATAACTACCATTCACTAACCCCAGACTAGGAAGTAAATCACCGTGATCTCACCGCTGTCCTATGAAGGCTTCCGATGAGGTCGCAGATTCTCCCCAGACGCTGTCTCCTCAGCAGTCTGTGTCTTAGATGTCGTGCAGGTCTCTCTGCAGAAAGCAGGTTTCCGTCCCTCCGTGTTGTCTCAGAGCCAATATATCTGCCACACTTATTTGCACCGGTTATGCAGGTCACAAGGTTGGTACCAAACACAGTCTCTGGCTCACCCCGAGCCTTGCTAGATTTTTCAGCTCCTCTTACCAGTTGCCCCCCTTCCGAGGGTCTCCGACTTACTAACTTCTCCAACTCTTCCCGCATTCCTAGCCCCTGGTCAGGTGATAGCCCGGACCAATCATGATCTTGTCCAGTTCAGTACATTGGCAAGAAGAGTTCTTTGTTTTGTGACCTTGGAAATGGTAATTTCAGGTGCCATGGGTCTGACTCCCTTCTCAGCTTCTCAGGGTGATATAAGGGGGTGGTTGGAACACAGAATGTCCTTGGCTTCAGCAAGCCTGTCAGTGATTTTCCACAAGCTGAAGCTGGATCTTGCTGACACAGTAAGGTACAGGTCAGATGTTGTAGCATCCATCTTGTTTGTGCATAGGCTTGTATGAACCAAGACCAGCTCAGGTAAGATCACAGGTAAATACCCCTACGCTTCCCTTGGAGGATGACCCCAGAGGAGCGCAGCGACATGAGAGGCGAGAGGAGGAACGGCTGCAGAGCTGACAGCCAATGCCTGATGGCTGTTTGCGGTGCCGCACTTCCTTTCAAAAACAGTTAGGGTGGCTATATATAATGCAGGCTATGCCGATCAGACTTCTGAGAAAAGATCTGGTACTACTTAGGAGATTGGTGGTATCATTTTGTTGGGTCGGCAAAAAAACCAAGATGAAGTGGCAGCATTTGGTGAGAGCTCAGAAGTATGGAGGTTTGGGGTTGCCAGATATGCAGAAATATAATAAGGCCTGTTTATTGCGGCATCTTAGAGATTGGATCTTGGGAACCAACACTTATACAGATATAGAGCTGGAAAAAGCATACTTTCACCCATGGCATGTGAATTACCTGTTACATGTTACACGGAAAAAGATACCGACAAGGGTTAGGCAAAGTATACTATTAGAGCCTCTGAGATGGATATGGAAAGATTTGTTAGTAGGATGGGGACAAGACCCGACCAGCAGCGTCTTATTGCCGCTGCATGGTAATGATGACTTCTCACCAGGTAGAGATAACAGCATTTTCCGGCGATTTAAAGAACAAGGAGTCACTTTACTTGAGAGTTTTATTAGGGAGGAGGGAGCGCTGCTGACAACACAAGAATTCATAGGCATTTGTTCGGGGGGCTTAATGGCACTTTTTGCGTACCATCAGCTTCTTCATTATGTACGCAGCCTTCCGCAGGCCAGTCTACACCTCAGTTTTGGGAGGAAGTTGAGGGAGTATTTAGAGGGTGACGCTGCGGGGCAAATCTCAGTCTCCTGGTTCTGTAGACTTATTGAGACCGAACAGTCACCAAGGGAAGTAGCAGCATGTTGGAGTACAGACATGCAGAAATCAGTATCTGAAACACTCATATGGCGGTCATTGATGGGGATAACTAAAATAGTACATAGTGCAGAACTTCAAGAATGTCAATTCAGAACGGTGCACAGAGCATATTTTTCTCAGAGGAGAGCTTTTCACGCAGAGGAAGATAAATGCCTAAAATGCAAGCAGCCACGAGCTACCTTTACACACTGTATCTGGCAATGCAGATATGTTAAATCATTCTGGCAGAGAGTGGAGACCTTCCTTAGAGGGGTCCTAGGGCATAGGACACGGGTTACATTTGAACGCATGTGGAAGGGCAAGAGGGAGGGGGAACCAAGGATGCACAGATGCTGACAAACAAAGTTTGTATATTGGGGAAAAATGCATTCTAATCGGATGGGTGTCAGACATGCCTCCCTCTTATTGGTGTTGGAGGAATATGCTCCATCAGCTTATGCTTTGGGAGTCCAGAGGGGCGAGAATGTCACCAAAAAGACAGGGGAGATTCTTGGTAATATGGCAACCTTACCTCAACATCATATCCAGCAGAGTACGCAGCCAAGTCCTGAATAGATTATCGGGGAGTACAGTGAGAAGAGGGGAATGATATCCTAAAAACACCAGCATGTAGACTGGAGGATGGGGAGGGTTGAAAGTTTAAAGAAGGGGGAAGAAGGTGGGGGATTAGGGTATAGAATTAGGGGAGTTGTTGCGGGTGGAAAACAAAGAATATGATGACACAATTACTATTTCGCTATCGCTGTACTAGTATTTGTTTGTATTATTCTTTTGAATTGAAATCATCAGTGTTCAACTTGTTCAAAATGGTTATCTAAAGCTGCCATAAATACAAATGTTGCAACATAAAGAAAATACACTGGTAGCGGTGAGGAGTTCCGCTGTGGAAGGGGTCGGAGGAGCGACGGCTTCCCTGGAACAGGATACCATCATTCTATCCTCACCGGATATTTCCCCACCCCCGTGTCCCGCGAACTACCGAGAAGCGGTGGATTCTCCAACAACGTCCGAAGTTGACGTTGAGGATTATTCGGCGGCTGGCACTGCGGAGGTAGCGAACGGGAGAGGTTTTCAACAACAAGAGCAGGATGCTCACACGGAGGTAACCCTCGAGGCCATATGGGCAATGTTAAAAACTTTGAATCAAACAGTTTTAAAGGCAGCAGCTGATACAGTTTCTCTAGTGACTAAAGTAGATTCTTTGCACGATTCTCTTGAAAAAGTTAAGCAAGACACTATTAAACAGAATGATATATTTCAACAAGAAATTTGTTCTATAAAAAATACAACTTTCTCCTTGATAAAGGATAAAACCTTTATTCATAGTAAAATAAATCAATTGGAGAATTATAATAGGAGACTTAACCTGAGAGTATTAAATTTCCCAAAAATGGTTGAACTGAGTGGTTTAGAATTATTCAAGAAATATCTTACTGAGGTTCTCAATTGTTCCCCCGAGATGATTCCTCCTATAAATAAAATATATTACCTTCCAATTCCACAGAAGAAAATGGAGGAACAAAGGAGAAAATTAGAAGTACAGGGATTGCAAGAGGATGGATTACAAAATTTAACGGCTTTTCTTGAAAACTCATTACCAGAAATTCATATCCGCTCAGCTTTGCTTGTTTCTCTGGTCTTTGAGCAAGACCTAAATTCAATTATGAAACTGTACTTTAAAAATGCTCAAAAAACTTTTTTGGGATCTCGCTTGTGGAGCTACCCAGACGTCACTAGATTTACCCAGGAAAAAAGAAGAGAATTTCTCTTATTGAGAGACGAAGTAAAAGCTTTGGGAGCTAGCTTTTTGCTAGCCTATCCATGTAAATGTCTAATCAAATACTTGGATAATAAGTACATTTTCTATGAACCAGAACAATTGAAAAGCTTTGTTGAAACAAAGAAGATTGTCAAATGACCTCTTGGATTAAGGGAAATAATGAATTATTGACTACCTGTGGGGCGGTCTAGGTCCTATTGCCTAAATAAGAAAATAACTTGTTTTTGTTCTCCTCAAGTTCTTTAACTCCCCCCAATGTGTTGGTGGTCTAAGATAGGAAAATATTGTTTCTAAGGATATGTGAAATACTATTGTAATTTCTTTTGATTGATATTTCAATTCCGAGTTTTCTTTAACAAGTGTATCTTGTAATTATGTGAAATTATAAATAAATAAATAAATAAAAGAAAATACACTGGTGGGAAGTGAAATGTTAAAATGTTGGAGTATAAACAGAGGGAGGGTGTGGGGGGGGGGGGGATATAATGATAAAAGTTTGATGACTGTAAGTAGCAAATTGTCTTAATTGTTTACCTATTCATGATTGAGTTCTTGTACATTCAGAATGTGGAATGTGATTTTTGTTTGGAAGTGTCATCAATAAAAAAAACGTTGAAACATAAAAACAGTTAGGGCTCTTTTTCTTTTTGTAGCGGCCGCTGCTGCTCAACAGGAAAACCAGCAGCGGCTGGAAATGGGAGCTGGCGCCGCGTGCTTCGCAGGAGACTTGGCTGGCAGGCAGGTAGGTAGGTGGGTGGGCAGGCGGGCCTGGATGGAAAGAAGGGGATAGAGAGACACTGATGGAAGAATCGGGAGAGGGGGCTAGACAGAAGGATGGGGAGAGAAAGAGGGAAATAGATAGAAGGATGGGGAGAGAAAGAGGGAAAACAGATGGAAGGATGGGGAGAGAGAGAGGGAAAACAGATGGAAGGATGGGGGGAGAGAGGGAAAACAGATGGAAGGATGGGGAGAGAGAAGGAAAACAGATGAAAGGATAGGGAGAGAGAGAGAGGGAAAACGGAAGGATGGGGAGAGAAAGGGAATACAGATGGAAGGATGGGGAGAGAAAGGGAAAACGGAAGGATGGGGAGAGAAAGACACTGGATGGAAGGTTGGGGAGAGAAAGGGGGAGATGATGAATGGATGCAGAGAGAAAGGGGAGAGTGGAAGGATGTGGAGAGAGAAGAGACACTGAACAGAAAAGGGTAGAGAGAGAGAGACACTGGATAGAAGGAGGGGGAGAGAGACATTACATGGAAGGATCAGGAGAGAGGTAGATGGATGGAAGGATGGGGGAGAGAAAGAAGGAAGATGCTGGATGGAAGGGTAGGGAGAAAAAGGAGACAATGCATGGAAGAATGCAGAAAGAAATAGGGGAGACACTGGAAGGATGGGGAGAGAAAGGAGAGCTGCTGGGTGGAAAAGGGGAGTAGAGAAAGACTGGAGAATAAGAGGAAGGGGCATGGGGAGAACAAGGGTGAGAAAAAGATGAAAAGCCATAGGTAGATGAAGGAAATTAAAGAATGGATAGTAAGAATGAATTAAATCTAGACAGAGAGAGAGGCTGAAAAATATTGAAGAAAGCAAAGAAAAAGGAAAGAAAAATGACAAATGGTGCAGAAGAGTTAAGCAAAAACGAAAGAAAGCAGAATCAGAGACTGGGACCAATATGGAAAGAAAAACAAAATCACCAGACAACAAAGATTGAAAAAAATCATTTTATTTTCATTTTAGTTTTTTAAATATGTCCAATTTGAGAACTTACATCTGCTGTCTTATTTTGCACTGGGTATACTGGAGCTGTAACAGCTTACAGAAATTATTTCTAATGAAAAAAATCACGTTATTTTTTTCTCCTATACTAGTATAATATTTTCAATGATGTCTGTTTATGTGCGCCATAGCTGGTATAAGGGGTGTGGCTAATGTGGGTGTGGCTATCAGGGGTAGAGCCATATGTGGTGACCCCGCCCATAATGAGTACCAGCACCTTTTTTTCTACAAAAAAAGCGCTGGTGATAAGGCAATCCCAGGAAACCTAACTAGGGGATGAATTCCCAGCAAAGCAACCCTTAGGGATAAAGCTTCTGGCCTTAGACCTAAGGGAGGGAAAGAAAAGGGAATGCCCTCAGGAAACAAGGATTAGGATTGTTCCTTCTAAGGCAGAGGTGGAGTTACCTTGTTTGGCAACCAGGGGAAGCCTTAGTGAGCAAGTCCAGCTCCCCTGGGTGGAAAAAACAAGACGTGCGTCATCAGGAGGGGAAGCTGGGGGGGAGGAGTCATTCTCATCCCCAGCTGAAAATAGGCAGGCTTGAGCCAGAAGGGTAGAGAGGAAAGAGAGCACCTGGGAAGAGGAGGGTGTCACTCTTACATAAGCACCGCCATACTGGGAAAAGACCAAGGGTCCATCAAGCCCAGCATCCTGTCTCCGACAGTGGCCAATCCAGGCCTCAAGAACCTGGCAAAACCCAAAAACAAAACAAAAATTTAAATTAATAATGTTCAATGGACTTTTCCTTCAGGAATCTGTCCAAACCCGCTTTAAACTCAGCAAGGCCAACTGCTGTCACTACATTCTCCGGCAATGAGTTCCAGAGTCTAACTACGCGCTGAGTAAAGAAAAACTTTCCACCTGGAAGTTATGGAATGTAGAGCTTCCAGCCCTCAATAGTGAAGGGGGCAGACCATAGAAAGAAGCTTGTTGAGCACCTTTGAAGTGGGATTAGATACCCTGCCCTGGTGAGCAAGTAAAGGCGAGAAAAACGTAGAGGAGACTTTTGGGTTTGGACACACTCAGTTTGCTGTTTTCCTTTTGTGTGTTACACAGGTGTTAAAAACAGCTGGGCTGGAATAAAGGTAGAAAGCCAGGAGTGGATCACTTTGTGGCCTTGACCTGAACTCATGTAAACTACAAGGCTGGGAGTGTTGACTAAGAGATAGAAGGGCTCAAAGGACTCGTGACCCGGGGATATTATCATAAGATGTATTTGTTTAAACAATTTATGTTTCTCTTATTTCTGTTTTGTTTTCACCTTGATAAAATACTTTGAATCTCTGTTTGGAGGGAGTTAGCGGTATATAAGGAACATATCACATCACACATCAGGAGTAGACGGTAAAAAATGAGGTGCAAAGACAACTACAAGCTGGCAGATTTGAGATACTAAGGACCCTTTACCTGCAGCTTTACAGTATTCTTTTGTGAAGACTCACTCTTTACCAAATCGTAGTTCTCTTTGCATCTCATTTTGTACTATCTACTTGTGATATAGTGTATGTGATCCGTGAAGCAGGCATTTTCTCCGACAAAACAAGGTCCCAAGTCAGGCCCATCTTATCTGAAATGCTTTTCTAATAAACATATTTGTTTGTCCATCTTCTGGTTGCTAGAGTGTTCTTTGGTCTGCCCTTACTATGTGCATAGACTACAGACTCTCGCATTCACCCAGGAAATAAGATATAATAGATACCTTTAATGTGATGCCAGAAGAATAATAAGCTCATACAGCTTCTGGTTTCAGATGGACAGTATTCTTTGCAGTCTGTAACCTCCCATGCACAGGGAGGGGGTAATGAAGGGTCTGCCTGTATAGACTTAGCTATATCTCCACAGTGCACAGAGATGGAATATCAGAACAAAAAGCTCCAATGAAGTTTCCCCTAAAAAATACAAGTGCATAGTGCAGTTATATTCCTGCTCTGTCTAGCCCAGGTGGGGCAGAACCTGACCAGGATGACCAATCAGAACATGCACATTTGAACAGAGCCTGGCCAGAGTAACATAGGCAGGCTGCACACCCTCTTGCTCCGTCCCTCACTTTTTACCCTTAACGCACTCACAGACCAAGCATGAGACAGGTTTGGGAATAAATGGCCACAGCTTTATTGAAAAACACATTAAACAATCCCTAGGAAGCACCCGAGCCTTGGGTTTGACATTGCAGATGCTTCAGCCTCCGCCATGCTTATCCAGCTAGAGAGCCAGCATCACTGCCCACGCTGCGGCCAGCCCTGTCTCCGCCCCCAGCATGGCCGAGCATCCGCCTGCTTGGGGCAGCCCCCCCAGACCAGCGTCCCACCTGCCCTGTGTAACCAGCGAGGTGACTAGTCTGCCAGCAGTGAGTGCTCCTGTTCCTTGCCTGAAGCGGGCGATCTTCCTTTCAGCTGTTGTTCCATCACATCCTAGAATTCCCAGGCTCGGGTGCCTCCGCTGCTGTGAGAGCATAAAGCTTTTAAAGTATGACTATGGAGAGAGAAAACAGTAGAGTCGAACAGTTTCCCCCTGCTCCCTCCCGCACTATTAACCCCACATAATGTCCCGAAGCGCAGCAACGAACATAGGTGGCAAATGACAAAACTCTGTACACAATGTCTAGCAATTGGTATAGTAATGCAGTGACATGGAGAACAAATAATCGAGACGTCGCCCATCTGCAGGTTTCCGGTCGGTCTGGTCTTGGAGTGCGCGGTAAGCTCACTAATGTGCAGAGTGGCAAAGAAGGCCAAAGAGAAGGCCGCCCTGAACAACGCGGCCTCATAGCTATCCCTGTCCAGTGCAAACCTTAGACAGTGAAGGATCTCGTGGGTGATGGGCCGCCTGGTGTCGAGGGGCGTCGGGGTGAACCGCGCCCATCCTTTCAATAGAGTCCTGAGCAGGAAGCTGGCACGAGGGTTGCCCCATCCACGGAGCTTGGCAAAAAAGGAGAAGCCTGCAATGCGTGAGGTGACCGATGTCCTGGAGGTGCCCTGATCGAAAGCATCTGTGACATAACATGCAATGAGCTGATCCGGAACCACTCCTAGTGTCCATCCGTGCCGCAACAGGTATTCGGAAACGTGATGACATGCACGCTGGTATGCATGCAGAGTAGAACGGGCTAATGAGCTTCCGACGAGTAAGTGCACGGTGCTGTTACCTGTTGCCGGGGACTGGGGTAGGTTCCCTGCTCACCGAGGGGGCCAGCTGTCGAAAGAGTGAAAAATGAAAACGTGAGAGAGCATCAGCAATACAGTTATCAACTCCTGGGACGTGCCTTGCTCGCGCGGTCAGATTAAGTTGCAAGCAACGGAGTACAAAATGCCGGAGAAACGCTGCAGTGTGTGGGCAACGTGCCGTCTGCTTGTTTATGATCTCCACCACAGCTGCGTTGTCTGACCAAAGAATAACAGTTTTGCTGGCCAGCGCAGGACCCCAAACGTGTATTGCCGTGACAATGGGGAACAGTTCAAGGAAGGTGATGTTCTTGATGAGTCCGCAGTGCTCCCAGTGTGGCAGCCAAGGGACAGCGAACCAGTCCCCGTTGTAATAGGCTCCACACCCAGAGGATCCGGCGGTGTAGAGGCAGAGGTCGATGCTGGAAGTTGGAGCTGACTGTATCAAGGCTCTTCCATTGAAGTCCTGCAGAAAGCGAAGCCATATTTGCAGATCCTGCTTGATGGGAAGTGTTATGCGCAAGTGATGGTGCTTGCGCGATATGCCCGCCGTAGCGGCAACGAGTCTGCAGACAAACACTCTCCCCATTGGGATAACCCTACATGCAAAGTTCAGGGAGCCAATTAGAGATTGCATCTGGTAAAGGGTGAGCTTGGGCGAATGCAGTGCGCGAAGGATCTTCTGCGCTAGGCCATGTAATTTGTCCTCTGGGAGTTTGGTAGTCATGGTTGTCGAATCTTTCTCAATTCCCAAGAAAGTGATGACCGTGCTAGGCCCTGTGGTTTTGCTGCTAGAGACGGGCACTCCAAAGACCAGGGCAACGGCGTGGAAGACATCCATGAGGTCATGACGCACGTCTCTGAGAAGTTCTGAGAGAAGAGGACATTTCTCTGGTAAGTGAACACTACTTTGCTTGTGCTTTGGGAACCTAAAGATTGGGGTTTAAAGGAGGAATTGTAGGTTAGTGTTAGGCAAACTTAAAAAGCAAATTTCAACAGCTAACAGAAAACAGCTAATCTCCATAGTCTTTTCCACTTAGTTTTAAAAGCCTTGTACCACAGCATTAACAGATAGAATCTAACAGCCACTGCAGGATCTAATTTAGTATTCCCACTCACCCCTAGGACAACTCCTCATTTATAGTCAGTTATTGTAATTAGAGTAACAAGCAAGGAGTGCTCTTATAGAGTTTTAAATACATTTCATTACCATCTAAGAAGGAAATACTAAAATCATACAATACACTATATAAAGTAAAAGACACTTTTATATTAGGCTAATATCCTTAATACTGTAGCAAGTTTTAAAATATTGGAAAACTCAAAAACACTAAGATGGAGTCAGCAGTCCAGCAGCGAGAGGGGTGCTATCCAGTCTTTTGCATTGAGTGTCACATGTATGATTATCTCCCAGTTGGTGAGATGTCATATGTTTGCGCCCGATGCAAAGAGCTCCTAGCTCTTAGAGAACATGTCCGTTCTCTTGAGGCTAGAGTAGCAGACTTGGTGGAGCTGAGGGAGACAGAGAGGTACATAGAGGAGACCTACAGGGATGTTGTAGAGAGGTCCCACCTCCAGTCTAGTAGCCCTTGTGCTACCTTGGAGGAGGGAGGTCTCCTAGAAGGAGAGCATCACCCTGGTGAAGTAGGAAGTACTCCTTTAGCCAGGACCTGCCCACCAGGGGATGTACTATCCTATCGCACTGAGGATATGTCTCCAAGTGCTGCCCGGGAGGGAAAGGTTAGGACAGCTGTTGTAGTTGGTGATTCGATCATTAGGCATATAGATAGCTGGGTGGCTGGTGGACGTGAGGATCGCCTGGTGACTTGCCTGCCTGGTGCGAAGGTGGCGGACCTCACGCGTCACCTAGATAGGATTTTAGATAGTGCTGGGGAGGAGTCCGCTGTCTTGGTACATGTGGGTACCAATGACAGGAAAATGTGGGCGAGAGGTTCTGGAAGCCAAATTTAGGCTCTTAGGTAGAAAGCTCAAATCCAGATCCTCTAGGGTAGCATTTTCTGAAATGCTACCTGTTCCACGTGCAGGGCCCAAGAGACAGGCAGAGCTCCAGAGTCTCAATGCGTGGATGAGACGATGGTGCAGGGAGGAGGGTTTTAGATTTGTTAGGAACTGGGCAACATTCTGGGGAAGGGGGAGCCTATTCCGAAAGGATGGGCTCCACCTTAACCAGGGTGGGACCAGGCTGCTGGCGTCGGCATTTAAAAAGGAGATAGAGCAGCTTTTAAACTAGAAATGGGGGGAAGGCCGACAGTCGCTCAAAAGCGCATGGTTCGGGAAAAGGTATCTTGCAAAGATACCTCACAAACAGGGAAGATAGGGTTTCTGGATAGTGAGGTTGCACAACAGACCGTGGTAGGCCAGGTGCCCTTAAATACAACTAAAGATCAGACAAAAGATGTCAAATCAATAGTGTCAGGTACTAAGCATCATGCAAATAAGAACAACAAACATACTCTGAAATGTCTAAATGCTAGGAGTCTAAGAAATAAGATGGGAGAGTTGGAATATATTGCACTAAATGAAAAATTGGATATAATAGGCATTACTGAGACCTGGTGGAAGGAGGATAACCAGTGGGACACTGTCATACCGGGGTACAAAGTATATCGTAATGATAGGGTAGACCGGACTGGTGGAGGGGTAGCATTGTATATTAAAGAGAGCCTTGACTCAGATAGATTACAAATTCAGCAGGACACAAATCACACCTTTGAATCACTGTGGGTTGAAATTCCATGTATAAAAGGGAAAAAAATGGTGATAGGAGTGTACTACCGTCCACCTCGCCAGGATGAGCAGGTAGACACAGAAATGATAAAAGAAATCAGAGACGCAAACAAAATGGGCAATGTGATAATAATGGGTGACTTCAATTATCCAAATATAGACTGGGTAAATGTAACATCGGGACACGCTACAGAGATACAATTCCTTGATGAAATCAAGGACAGCTTTATGGAGCAACTGGTGCAGGAGCCGACGAGAGAAGGAAAAATTCTAGACTTGGTCCTTAGTGGAGCGCATGATCTGGTGAGGGACGTTATGGTACTGAGGCCGCTTGATAACAGTGACCATAATATGATCAGTTTTGACATCAACCTTGAACCATCAACTGTACACAGAAAGTCAAATACGTTAGCGTTTAACTTTAAAAAAGGAGACTATGATAAAATGAGAAGAACGGTAAAAAAAAAAACTTAGGGGGGCAACTGAGAGAGTAAAAACTGTACAACAGGCGTGGACGCTGTTCAAAAATACCATCCTGGAGGCCCAGGCCATACATATTCCGCGAATTAGAAAAGAAAGACGGAAGTCCAAAAGACACCCGGCCTGGTTGAAAAGTGAGGTGAAGGAAGCTATTAGGGCTAAAAGAAATGCCTTCAGAAAATGGAAGAAGGAACCGTCTGAAAATAACAAGAAACAGCATAAGGAGTGTCAAAGCAAATGCAAGGCGCAGATTAAGAAGGCCAAGAGGGAGTATGAAAAAAAGATAGCATTAGAGGCAAAAAAACATAGTAAAATTTTTTTTTCGGTATATTAAAAGCAGGAAGCCGGCAAAAGAATCGGTTGGGCCGCTGGATGACCGAGGGGTAAAAGGGGCGATCAAGGAAGACAAAGACGTAGCGGAGAGACTGAATGAATTCTTTGCTTCGGTCTTCACCGAGGAAGATTTGGGTGGGATACCGGTGTCGGAAATGGTATTTCAAGCGGACGAGTCGGAGAAACTTACTGACTTCACAGTAAACCTGGAGGACGTAATGGGGCAGTTCGGCAAACTGAAGAGTAGCAAATCTCCTGGACCGGATGGTATTCATCCTAGAGTACTGATAGAACTGAAAAACGAGCTTGCGGAGCTACTGCTAGTGATATGCAACTTATCCTTAAAATCGAGCGTGGTACCGGAAGATTGGAGGGTGGCCAATGTAACGCCCATTTTTTAAAAAGGCTCCAGGGGAGATCCGGGAAATTATAGACCGGTGAGTCTGACGTCGGTGCCGGGGAAAATGGTAGAGGCTATTATTAAAAACAAAATTACAGAGCACATCCGAGGACATGGATTACTGAGACCGAGTCAGCATGGCTTTTGTGTGGGGAAATCTTGCCTGACCAATTTACTTCAATTCTTTGAAGGAGTGAACAAACATGTGGACAAAGGGGAGTCGGTTGATATTGTGTATCTGGATTTTCAAAAGGCGTTTGACAAGGTACCTCATGAAAGGCTACAGAGGAAATTGGAGGGTCATGGGATAGGAGGAAATGTCCTATTGTGGATTAAAAACTGTTTGAAGGATAGGAAACAGAGAGTGGGGTTAAATGGGCAGTATTCACAATGGAGAAGGGTAGTTAGTGGGGTTCCCCAGGGGTCCGTGCTAGGACCGCTGCTTTTTAATATATTTATAAATGATTTAGAGATGGGAGTAACTAGCGAGGTAATTAAATTTGCTGATGACACAAAGTTATTCAAAGTCGTTAAATCGCGACAGGATTGTGAAAAATTACAAGAGGACCTTACGAGACTGGGAGACTGGGCGGCTAAATGGCAGATGATGTTTAATGTGAGCAAGTGCAAGGTGATGCATGTGGGAAAAAAAGAACCCGAATTATAGCTACAGTACGTCATGCAAGGTTCCATGTTAGGAGTTACGGACCAAGAAAGGGATCTGGGTGTCGTCGTCGATAACACACTGAAACCTTCTGCTCAGTGTGCTGCTGCGGCTAAGAAAGCGAATAGAATGTTGAGTATTATCAGGAAAGGTATGGAAAACAGGTGTGAGGATGTTATAATGCCGTTGTATCGCTCCATGGTGCGACCGCACCTTGAGTACTGTGTTCAATTCTGGTCTCCGCATCTCAAGAAAGATATAGTAGAATTGGAAAAGGTGCAGCGAAGGGCAACTAAAATGATAGCGGGGATGGGACGACTTCCCTATGAAGAAAGACTAAGGAGGCTAGGGCTATACAGCTTGGAGAAGAGACGGCTGAGGGGAGACATGATAGAGGTATATAAAATAATGAGTGGAGTGGAACAGGTGGATGTGAAGCGTCTGTTCACACTTTCCAAAAATACTAGGACTAGGGGGCATGCGATGAAACTACAGTGTAGTAAATTTAAAACAAATCGGAGAAAATTTTTCTTCACCCAACGTGTAATTAAACTCTGGAATTCGTTGCCGGAGAAAGTGGTGAAGGCGGTTAGCTTAGCAGAGTTTAAAAAGGGGTTGGACGGTTTCCTAAAGGACAAGTCCATAAACCGCTACTAAACGGACTTGGAAAACTCTAAAATTCCAGGAATAACATGTATAGAATGTTTGTACGTTTGGGAAGCTTGCCAGGTGCCCTTGGCCTGGATTGGCCGCTGTCGTGGACAGGATGCTGGGCTCGATGGACCCTTGGTCTTTTCCCAGTATGGCATTACTTATGTACTTATGTACTTATGGAGTGTTGAGGCCCGACAAAGGAGAAGTCGTCAAGGTAGTGCACAATGGTTATGGCAGTGGACCGCTGAGAAACCACCCAGTGCACGAACGTACTGAACTTTTCAAAAAGGTTGCAAGAGACTGCGCATCCCATAGGCATGCATTTGTTGAAGTAGAAGTGGTTGTCATGACAGAAAAATTAGCAATGGGAAGCAGTCTGGGTGAACGGGTAGTAAACGGAAGGTGGATTCAATATCCACTTTGGCCATAAGCGCATTCTGCCCCCGTGTCCGGACCAAGGACACCGCAGAATCGAAAGACATATACTGGACTGATATCTCGCCATCTAGTATGGAGTCGTTGACAGAGTGACCGGGGGGGTAGGAAAGATTATGGATGAGGCGGACCTTGTCATGCTACTTTTTGGGGACAGCCGTAAGGGGAGAGACAAACATTCTGGGGAAGGGGGGATGGTGAAAGTGGCCCGCAATGCGGCCCGGGGATCGCTCAGCTGAAAGTTTGTCGGAGATGATGGCCGATAGGCGGGGCCTGGAGCGCCACGTTGGAGCTCCAGAGCGTGGTGGTATGATGCCTTGAAATGGTATAAGGAAACCGTCTTGGAAGCCATGGAGGAGTAAGGCAGCAGCCTGTCATTTAGGGTATCGCACCAGCCAAGGCCTCATGGCGTCCAAGCAGATGGGAGTGGGCGCCATGGCGCTTGTCTTGGCGCAGCTTTTCTGGGACACAAGGCGAGGGGGTGCAGAAGACCGCATGTGGAACACAGGTGCTTGAATTTGCAGTCTTGGATGATGCAGCTGCCTTTGTTGTACTTCCAACACACTTCCTGGGAAAGCGTGGCAGGCCTCCTTTTTCTGTTTAGGGGAGGGGAGGTGCCTTGTGCTGGGTTGAACGCCCTTTTGCGGTGCTGGGTCTCGTGAGGACATTCCACAACCATAAGCCCCCATCATCCATGTCCCATGCCATAGTAGGGTTAGTCTCCATTTTGTCCTTGAAGTGCTCGTCATACGTTAGCCAAGCATATCCCTCGTGCTCCCGATAGATGGTAAGCACTGTTTCCAGGTAACAGAGCATGGGGTCAATTTGATGAGGTTGTTTCCTGCAGACAATGCTCATCATGCGTGCATAGGATATCACCCAACATGCAAGATTCCGTGGAAGCACTCTGTTGTGCTCTGGAAGCAGGTCACCCTTTTTTGCACGTTTCTTAGCGTGCCGCCTGCGTATGCCCTCCACCAGCTTGAAAATATCAAAGTACCGCCGACGCAGTACCTTTTTCCGCAGGGTCCTGGGAACCCTCTGCCATAAGCGCTCTGGGGGGACACCATATGTGAATGCAGGCGCTCATGTCTCGAGCAGGGGATGGTGAGGAGAAAGAGGAGGAGAAAGAATCAGAGGATGAAGTTGTGGTGGACCGTCTGGAGTGCCTGCGCTTCTTACCTTTCTTCCTCTGCTTAAACACCTGATGGTTTTTTGCCTGGGAGTAAGGATTGCTGTCTCCCGCAGCAAGCGACTCTGCAACTGCTTGTGAACGTGGGACCTCTTGACTCACCGGTCGGGAGGGCGTTGTTGCAGGACTGTGATGAGGTGAGGGAGATGAACCCTGTCATTCCCGGGCCACCCTACTAGCTGGGGGCTGGATATGCCTAGGAGGGGAAGGGTCTCTGCGGCGGTCATGGGATGTACAGTATGCTCGGTGGCTGCAGCAAGACGGGGATCTGTGGCGCCTGCGGCGGGACTCGGATCCATGGCTGCTGGCGCGTGTGCTGGATCTGGGATAGTCAGAACTGCTTCTGGATCTGCAGGATCTTGCATTGTGTCTGTGGTGAGCGCTGTCATCCCAGGTGTGATGCTCTCTGCGACGGGACCGGTTCGTGCTGTCCCTGGAGAATGACCTACGCCTGCTCCGTTTGGCGCTGGGTTCTTGTCTGCTTGAAGATGAAGATCTGCGGGTTGAAGCAGAGTGGGATGCTGGATGAGTACCTGGACTGGGTCTAAGCACATGGCTGCCAGCGTTGAGTCCTGATGGGCTCAAACTTGCTGGCAAACGCTGTTCAGGGGGGCGCATCTGGCCAAGTGGATCGCACCCTGGCAAAGCAGCTTCTGGCATGCAGGAAAGTGAAGGAGCAGCAGGCAAGCAACAGAGGGTATCTGCAGCTGGTGGTAAAGAGGCACGTGGCAGCGGGAGGCAGTCTGAGTCAATGTACCTCTCTGGATGCTTTGTCCGCCTCGTGGACGAGCGTAGTGGTTGCATTGCTGCAGTCTGGCTTGAAGTATGCTGTGGGATTTGTGCTCGGTGAGGCACACTGCCTGCTGGGTAAGGTAGTCTTTTATTGAGGGGCACGCGACTAAAACGCGGACTGCGAGAGTACACCGCAAAATGAATGCCACGCGGCTGGAAAACAAAAGTACAAAAGTGGACGACTATGCGAGAAAAAACGGCCAAACTCTGCGGCTACGTGTCACAACGCCTAAAAGGGCCGGCCGTACGGGAGACCGGGCAAAATTAAAGAAGGCGCTGCAAAAGAGTGTGGTCGCAGTAGCAGAACCCGAACTCACGAGAAAGGATGGCCAAATTAAAATAGGGGGCCAAAATGGAAAGGTAACAAAACGAAATGGGGGGCCAAAATGGAAAGGATGGCCAAATCAAAATGAGAGGCCAAAATGGAAAGGACGGCCAAATCAAAATGGGAGGCCAAGGAAACTCACGCAACGTTCGAAACTCGGGAAACCGAAACTCGCGCACCACTCGAAACTCGGAAAACTCCTGCGCTGCTCGCTGCCGACAAAGAGACCTGCACGCTTCATCGGCAGCTCTTTAAGCGGCGCATGGGGCACCCCCGAAGTCCCGCCCCTTCCAGCCTCCCAACCAATGGCAGGGAGGGGCTCCTGCCACGTCACCCAGACCGTTGGGGAAGTCGGAAGGGAAGGGTCGCCCGGGCCAGGGAGCTACCGTGCGGCAGCCACCATGTTACCTACGGCTGCTCGGTATGCTCCTCGTCGGCCTTCTTTAATATGTGTACTTACACAGAAAAAGAGCCTGTTTCCTTATTACTAACTGATAAGGGGTCTCTGATTGTGATAGGGGATTCAGAGACAAAGTAGTGTAAACATGGGCACCTCAAATTAAAAAAGAAAACAGATGTGAGGCCAAAGGATGTAAAAGCCCCATCCTCCAACATTTCTCCCTTCCACCCCATCTCCCACCATTTCTCTCTCTTTTCTGCCGCACTGGGTTGGGGGGGGGGGAAGGTGGAAGGAGAGATGACTGACAGGGAAGGCACACTCTGAGGCTGGGGGATAATTACCTACAGGGCAGTAGGCTGGCCTGAGAGCAGGCTCTTCTGCTGTGGTCGATTCAAATTCTGCTGCCCGATCTGCTGAACGCTTCTGGAGGAAATCTCGCACCCATTCAGACTTCATTCATTACAAATTCATGCTATCCTCCTTCCAGTCCTCCCTATTCCTTGCCAAACAGGACTATTACACCCAACTAACTAATTCCCTCAGCTCCAACCCTCGTTGTCTCTTCGCCACCCTTAACTCCCTCCTTAAAGTGCCCTCCGCTCCCTCCCCCCCCCCACTCTCTCCTCAATCACCGGCTGGCTACTTCCGCGATAAGGTACAGAAAATCAACCTCGAATATACTACCAAACCACCTCCCCTTTTAACCCACTCTCTCAACCAACCAACCCAGGCCTCCTTCTCCTCTTTTCCTAATATCACCGAAGAGGAAACCGCCCACCTTGTTTCCTCCTCGAAATGCACCACCTGTTCCTCTGACCCTATCCCCACCAACCTACTTAACACCATCTCTCCTACCGTCACCCCCTCCATCTGCCATATCCTCAACCTCTCTCTCTCCACTGCAACCGTCCCTGACACCTTCAAGCATGCTGTAGTCACACCACTCCTCAAAAAACCATCACTTGACCCTACCTGTCCCTCCAACTATCGCCCTATCTCCCTCCAACCCTTCCTCTCCAAGATACTTGAACGCGCCGTTCACAGCCGCTGCCTCGATTTTCTCTCCTCTCATGCCATCCTCGATCCGCTTCAATCTGGCTTTCGCCCTCTACACTCGACAGAAACGGCACTCACTAAAGTCTGTAATGACCTTTTCCTTGCCAAATCCAAAGGTCACTACTCCATCCTCATCCTCCTCGACCTATCCGCCGCTTTTGACACTGTCAATCATAATTTACTTCTTGCCACACTCTCTTCATTTGGGTTCCAGGGCTCTGTCCTCTCCTGGTTCTCCTCTTATCTCTCCCACCGTACCTTCAGAGTACACTCTTATGGATCTTCCTCCACCCCATCCCGCTCTCTGTTGGAGTTCCTCAGGGATCTGTCCTTGGACCCCTTCTTTTTTCAATCTACACCTCTTCCCTGGGCTTGCTGATCTTATCTCATGGTTTCCAATATCATCTCTATGTCGACGACACTCAGCTTTCTCCGAGGACAAGCAGGCTGCTTGTTCTCACTGATGGGTGACGTCCACGGCAGCCCCTCCACTCGGAATCTTCACTAGCAAAAGCCTTTGCTAGCCCTCGCGCGCCGATGCGCACCGCGCATGCGCGGCCGTCTTCCCGCCCGAAACCGGCTCGTGCCGGCCAGTCTTCTTTTGTCCGCACTCGGTACGGTCGTGTTTCGCCGTTCGTGCCCCGGAAAGTCGACCTCGCGCGTCGTTTTCGACTCGTTTCTGTGAGAAAGTATAGAAAGTGTTCCGGAAAGACCTCTTTTGGTTTTTCCCTTCCTGTATTTCGAGCTTTTCGCCCCGGTAAGTTTTCTTTCGTCGTCGGGGTAGGCCTTACTTAGGCCCCGGTCGAAATTCCCTTCTCTCTATTTTTCTGGTGCCAAATTTCGCCATTTCGACTTTTGATCTCGCTGGCGTGATTTTTCCGCCCATGACATCGAAGCCTTCCAGCGACTTCAAGAAGTGCACCCAGTGCGCCCGGGTAATCTCGCTCACTGACAGGCACGCGTCGTGTCTTCGGTGTCTGGGGGCCGAGCACCGCCCTCAGGCCTGTAGTCTGTGTTCCCTTTTACAGAAGCGGACTCAGGTAGCGAGGTTAGCCCAGTGGAACTTTTTGTTCTCGGGCTCTTCGTCGGCATCGGCACCGGGGGTATCGAGTGCATCGACGTCTTCAGCGTCCAGACCTTCATCCTCGGCCGCCAGTGCATCGAGTGTATCGAGGCATCGCCCTCTGCATCGGCACTGAGACATCGGACGACTGTATCGACGTCGGTGGTACCGGGACCTCGTCTGCTGATGTCGTCGGACAGTGGTGCTTCGTCTGGAGTGCAGGTAAGGGCTGTCCATTCCCCTGCTGGTGGCGGTGAGCCTTCGGGTGGGTCTCCCCCTACCCTGAGGGCTCCTGCGGTACAGCCCCCCCGAGATCGACCCTCTTCGGTCTCGGCCCCGAGGAAGAGATGGCTGGATTCTACGTCCTCCTCGTCGGTGCCGGGAAGCGCCGGTGACGTGCTTCGCTCCAAAAAACCAAAGAAGCATCGACACCGGTCCCCTTCCCGGGTCGGCACCGAGAGCTCTGGGTCGCCGAGGAAGTCGGCACCCAGCAGGCATCGGCACCGAGAGGACCGCTCACCCTCTGTCCAAGAGGTGTCGATGCGCTCCACTCTGGACAGCCTGGAACAGCCTCCACGCCCGGAACAGGTTCTGACGTCAACACCTGCATCGACTTCCATGCCTTTTTCTGCAGCCGCTCTGAACGAGAGCCTCCGGGCCGTTCTCCCAGAGATTCTGGGAGAGCTGTTGCGCCCTACCCCTCCGGTACCGGCGGTGCTTGCGCCACCGGTACCGTCGAGCGTGGCGCCGGCTAGTCCATCGCCAGGGGTGAGGTCTCCGACGTCGGTGCTGCGTGCGGTACCGACTGCGGTCGCCTCCCAGGAAGGCTCCCCGACTACGTCGGCGGAGGGAGCTTCGCCGATGCAGGCGAGGGAGTCTACCTCTCGACGCCCCCATCGTGGACGTGGCTCCACGGAGTCGAGCCGGGCGCTGTTGCAGACACAGGTTCGTGAGCTTGTGTCTGACACCGATGGTGAGGCCTCGTGGGAGGAAGAGGAAGACATCAGATATTTCTCTGACGAGGAGTCTGAGGGTCTTCCTTCTGATCCCACTCCCTCTCCTGAAAGGCAGCTTTCTCCTCCCGAGAGTCTGTCTTTCGCTTCCTTTGTCCGGGAGATGTCTACGGCCATCCCCTTCCCGGTGGTTGTGGAGGACGAGCCCAGGGCTGAAATGTTTGAGCTCCTGGACTATCCTTCTCCACCTAAGGAAGCGTCCACAGTACCCATGCACCATGTCCTAAAAAAGACATTGCTGGCGAACTGGACCAAACCTCTAACTAATCCTCACATTCCCAAGAAGATCGAGTCCCAGTACCGGATCCATGGGGACCCAGAGCTGATGCGCACCCAGTTGCCTCATGACTCTGGAGTTGTGGATTTGGCCCTAAAGAAGGCTAAGAGTTCTAGAGAGCATGCTTCGGCGCCCCCGGGCAAAGACTCTAGAACCTTAGACTCCTTTGGGAGGAAGGCCTACCATTCTTCTATGCTCATGGCCAAAATTCAGTCCTACCAACTCTACACGAGCATACACATGCGGAACAATGTGCGGCAGTTGGCGGGCTTGGTGGATGCGCTCCCCCCTGAGCAAGCCAAGCCTTTTCAGGAGGTGGTCAGGCAGCTGAAGGCGTGCAGAAAATTCCTGGCCAGAGGGGTGTATGACACCTTTGATGTTGCGTCCAGGGCCGCTGCTCAAGGTGTGGTGATGCGCAGGCTCTCATGGCTGCGTGCCTCCGACCTGGAGAATAGACTCCAGCAGCGGATTGCGGACTCGCCTTGCTGTGCGGATAACATTTTTGGAGAGAAGGTCGAACAGGTGGTAGAGCAGCTCCACCAGCGGGATACCGCATTTGACAAGTTCTCCCGCCGGCAGCCTTCAGCATCTACCTCTACAGGTAGAAGATTTTTCGGGGGAAGGAAGACTGTTCCCTACTCTTCTGGCAAGCGTAGGTACAATCCTCCTTCTCGACAGCCTGTGGTCCAGGCTAAGCCCCAGCGCGCGCGCTCTCATCAGCAGCGTGCGACTCAGCAAGGCCCATCGGCTCCCCAGCAAAAGCAAGGGACGAGCTTTTGACTGGCTCCAGCAGAGCATAGCCGACATCCAAGTGTCAGTGCCCTGCGACCTGCCAGTCGGAGGGAGGTTGAAAGCTTTTCACCAAAGGTGGCCTCTCATAACCTCCGATCAGTGGGTTCTCCAAATAGTCCGGCAAGGATACACCCTCAATTTGGCCTCAAAACCTCCAAATTGTCCACCGGGAGCTCAGTCTTACAGCTTCCAGCACAAGCAGGTACTTGCAGAGGAACTCTCCGCCCTTCTCAGCGCCAATGCGGTCGAGCCCATGCCATCCGGGCAGGAAGGGCTGGGATTCTATTCCAGGTACTTCCTTGTGGAAAAGAAAACAGGGGGGATGCGTCCCATCCTAGACCTAAAGGCCCTGAACAAATATTTGGTCAAAGAAAAGTTCAGGATGCTTTCCCTGGGCACCCTCCTTCCCATGATTCAGGAAAACGATTGGCTATGCTCTCTGGACTTAAAGGACGCCTACACACACATCCCGATACTGCCAGCTCACAGACAGTATCTGCGATTTCAGCTGGGCACACGTCACTTCCAGTACTGTGTGCTACCCTTTGGGCTCGCCTCTGCGCCCAGGGTGTTCACAAAGTGCTTGGCTGTAGTAGCAGCGGCACTTCGCAGACTGGGGGTACACGTGTTCCCATATATCGACGATTGGCTGGTGAAGAACACATCCGAGGCAGGAGCCCTGCAGTCCATGCAGATGACTATTCGCCTCCTGGAGCTACTGGGGTTTGTGATAAATTATCCAAAGTCCCATCTTCTCCCAGTGCAGAAACTCGAATTCATAGGAGCTCTGCTGGATTCTCGGACGGCTCGCACCTATCTCCCAGAGACGAGAGCCAACAACTTGTTGTCCCTCGTCTCGCGGGTGCGAGCGTCCCAGCAGATCACAGCTCGGCAGATGTTGAGATTGTTGGGCCACATGGCCTCCACAGTTCATGTGACTCCCGTGGCCCGCCTTCACATGAGATCTGCTTCCCAGTGGTTTCAGGCTGCTGGGGATCTAGAAGACATGATCCACCTGTCCACGAGTTTTCTCAAATCCCTGTATTGGTGGACGATTTGGTCCAATTTGACTCTGGGACGTCCTTTCCAAATTCCTCAGCCACAAAAAGTGCTGACCACGGATGCGTCTCTCCTGGGGTGGGGAGCTCATGTCGATGGGCTTCACACCCAAGGAAGCTGGTCCCTCCAGGAACGCGATCTGCAGATCAATCTCCTGGAGTTACGAGCGATCTGGAACGCTCTGAAGGCTTTCAGAGATCGGCTGTCCCACCAAATTATCCAAATTTAGACAGACAACCAGGTTGCCATGTATTACATCAACAAGCAGGGGGGCACCGGATCTCGCCCCCTGTGTCAGGAAGCCGTCAGCATGTGGCTCTGGGCTCGCCGCCACGGTATGGTGCTCCAAGCCACATATCTGGCAGGCGTAAACAACAGTCTGGCCGACAGGTTGAGCAGGATTATGCAACCTCACGAGTGGTCGCTCAATTCTCGTGTAGTGCGACAGATCTTCCAGGTGTGGGGCACCCCCTTGGTAGATCTCTTCGCATCTCGAGCCAACCACAAACTCCCTCAGTTCTGTTCCAGGCTTCAGGCCCACGGCAGACTGGCATCGGATGCCTTCCTCCTGGACTGGGGGGAGGGTCTGCTGTATGCTTATCCTCCCATACCTCTGGTGGGGAAGACTTTGTTGAAACTCAAGCAAGACCGAGGCACCATGATTCTGATTGCTCCTTTTTGGCCGCGTCAGATCTGGTTCCCTCTTCTTCTGGAGTTGTCCTCCGAAGAACTGTGGAGATTGGAGTGTTTTCCGACCCTCATCACACAGGACGAAGGGGCGCTTCTGCATCCCAACCTCCGGTCTCTGGCTCTCACGGCCTGGATGTTGAGAGCGTAGACTTTGCCTCTTTGGGTCTGTCAGAGGGTGTCTCCCGCATCTTGCTTGCTTCCAGGAAAGATTCCACTAAGAAGAGTTACTTCTTTCTGTGGAGGAGGTTTGCCGTCTGGTGTGACAGCAAGGCCCTAGATCCTCGCTCTTGTCCTACGCAGACCCTGCTTGAATACCTTCTGCACCTGTCTGAGTCTGGTCTCAAGACCAACTCTGTAAGGGTTCACCTTAGTGCAATCAGTGCGTACCATTACCGTGTGGAAGGTAAGCCGATCTCAGGACAGCCTTTAGTTGTTCGCTTCATGAGAGGTTTGCTTTTGTCAAAGCCCCCTGTCAAGCCTCCTACAGTGTCATGGGATCTCAATGTCGTTCTCACCCAGCTGATGAAACCTCCTTTTGAGCCACTGAATTCCTGCCATCTGAGTACTTGACCTGGAAGGTCATTTTCTTGGTGGCAGTTACTTCAGCTCGTAGAGTCAGTGAGCTTCAGGCCCTGGTAGCCCAGGCCCCTTACACCAAATTTCATCATAACAGAGTAGTCCTCCGCACTCACCCTAAGTTCTTGCCAAAGGTTGTGTCGGAGTTCCATCTGAACCAGTCAATTGTCTTGCCAACATTCTTTCCCCGTCCCCATTCCTGCCCTGCTGAACGTCAGCTGCACACATTGGACTGCAAGAGAGCATTGGCCTTCTACTTGGAGCGGACACAGCCCAACAGACAGTCCGCCCAATTGTTTGTTTCTTTTGATCCCAACAGGAGGGGAGTGGCTGTAGGAAAACGCACCATATCCAATTGGCTAGCAGATTGCATTTCCTTCACTTACGCCCAGGCTGGGCTGGCTCTTGAGGGTCATGTCACGGCTCATAATGTTAGAGCCATGGCAGCGTCGGTAGCCCACTTGAAGTCAGCTACCATTGAAGAAATTTGCAAAGCTGCGACGTGGTCTTCTGTCCACACATTCACATCTCATTACTGCCTGCAGCAGGATACCCGACGCGACAGTCGGTTCGGGCAGTCAGTGCTTCAGAACCTGTTTGGGCTTTAGGATCCAACTCCACCCCCCGAGGGCCCTGTTTGTTCTGTTCCAGGCTGCACTCTCAGTTAGTTGGTAAATTTTTTAGGTCAATCTCAGTTATGTCCTCGCCGTTGCGAGGCCCAATTGACCATGGTTGTTGTTTTGAGTGAGCCTGGGGGCTAGGGATACCCCATCAGTGAGAACAAGCAGCCTGCTTGTCCTCGGAGAAAGCGAATGCTACATACCTGTAGAAGGTATTCTCCGAGGACAGCAGGCTGATTGTTCTCACAAACCCGCCCGCCTCCCCTTTGGAGTTGTGTCTTCCCTTCTCTTTGTCTTGCTACATATGAGACTGGCCGGCACGAGCCGGTTTCGGGCGGGAAGACGGCCGCGCATGTGCGGTGCACATCGGTGCGCGAGGGCTAGCAAAGGCTTTTGCTAGTGAAGATTCCGATTGGAGGGGCTGCCGTGGACGTCACCCATCAGTGAGAACAATCAGCCTGCTGTCCTCGGAGAATACCTTCTACAGGTATGTAGCATTCGCTTTATCTCTCCACACCAGACATCACTGCGGAAACCCAAGCCAAAGTATCGACCTGCTTATCCGACATTGCTGCCTGGATGTCCAACCGCCACCTGAAACTGAACATGTCCAAGACAGAGCATATTGTCTTTCCACCCAAACCCACCTCTCCTCTCCTTCCACTCTCTATCTCAGTCGATGGCACCCTCATCCTCCCCGTCTCATCTGCCCGCAACCTCGGAGTTATCTTCGACTCCTCCCTCTCCTCTGCGCATATTCAGCAGATAGCCAAGACCTGTCGCTTCTTTCTCTATAACATCAGCAAAATTCGCCCTTTCCTCTCTGAGCACACCACCCGAACTCTCGTCCACTCTCTCATTACCTCTTGCCTTGATTATTGCAACCTACTCCTCACTGGCCTCCCACTTAGCCACCTATCCCCCCTTCAGTCCGTTCAGAACTCTGCTGCATGTCTTATCTTCCGCCTGGACCGATATGCTCATATCACCCCTCTCCTCAAGTCACTTCACTGGCTTCCGATCAGGTACTGCATACAGTTCAAGTTTCTCCTACTAACCTACAAATGCACTCAATCTGCAGCCCCTCAATACCTCTCTACCCTTATCTCCCCGTACGCTCCTACCCGAAACCTCCGCTCACAGGACAAATCCCTCCTCTCTGTCCCCTTCTCCACCATCGCCAGCTCCAGGCTCCGCCCTTTCTGCCTTGCCTCTCCCTGTGCTCGGAACAAACTTCCTGAGCCCATATGCCAAGCCCCCTCCCTGCCCATCTTCAAATCCTTGCTCAAAGCCCATCTCTTCAATGTCACCTTCGCAGTGGCGTAGCTAGGGTAGTTGACACCCGGGGCCAGTCATTTTTAACCCCCCCCCCCCCAAATCCAGTACTAGGCATACTGAGAATACAAAACACTCAGGACCTATATATAGAACAATTATACCATACCATAAGCAGTAATTTGTACGAGTCACACAAGGAAAAGGAAAGCATCTTAAACACTACAGTGAACACTAGAACATCAATTCACCTATTGTAAAACGAAAACAGACAGATTAGTACAGATTGTCGATCCTGCACAGTCAATGCCAACCGAAAGCCATGTCTTTTTCACAAACACAGATACACCCTAATCCACTATAGAATAAGTAATAATAAACTTTCTATTTAGACAAAAATTAAACTGAACCCCCGATGCCAGGCTCTGCATACAATGCAACACCACAGAAACAGAAAATGTCCCCTAGTACTGTGCAAAATATAAAGACAGCAGATGTAAATTTGAAAAAACTAACAAATACCAATCACCACTTTGCAAATTAACAAATAGAAATAAAACAAATACAGAAAATAAAATACCATTTTATTGGACTAATACATTTAGCTTCCAGAGGCCAAAATCTTCTTCCTCAGGTCAATACAGTATAGTGCTGTTACAGTATCCTATCC
Organism: Microcaecilia unicolor; assembly: GCF_901765095.1. NCBI lineage: Eukaryota > Metazoa > Chordata > Amphibia > Gymnophiona > Siphonopidae > Microcaecilia > Microcaecilia unicolor. The sequence continues at coordinate 228,720,910 of NC_044033.1, read as the reverse complement.
TGACCTGAGGAAGGGGGTTTTGTTCTCTGAAAGTTAAGTCAAAATGTATTAAAATTAGTCCAATAAAAAGATTACCTTATTTACATGTTAAAGCAAAAAAATAAAAATATGTATTTTATTTACAGTTTGTTGTCTCTGGTTTCTGCTTTCCTCATCTTCTTTTCACAGTCTTCCTTCCATCCAGCATCTGTCTTCGCTCTCTCTCTCTACCATCCAGTGTCTGCCCTCTCTAATGTTCCTTCCATCCACTGTCTGCCCTCTCTCTCTGCCCCTTCCACCCACTGTCTGCCCTCTCTCTCCCTTCCATCCACATCTGCCCTCTATTTCTGCTCCTTCCATCCACCATCTGCCCCAGTCTGCCATCTCTCTCTCCCCCTTCCATCAACATCTGCCCTCTCTCTCTCCCTTCCATCCACATCTGCCCTCTATCTCTGCCCCTTCCATCCACCATTTGCCCCAGTCTGCCCTCTTTCTCTCTCCCCCTTCCACCCACCATCTGCCCTTTCTCTCTGCCCTTTCAATCCGTCTGCCCTCCCTCTCCCATCCATCCAGGGTCTCCCATCCATCCAGGGTCTGCCCTCCCTCACACTCCCCCCTTCCATCTGGGGTATGTCCCCTCTCTCTCTGCCCCCTCTTTTCAGCCCCCTTATTCCACCTGCCCCTAGTTCCAGCCCCAGCCCACATCTCCCATCTGCCCCCCTTTTCAGTCCCACTATCCCACCAGTCCCCACCCCTTTTCTTCCATTAGTCCCAAGCTTCAGCCCCCAGCTACTTCTCCCTGTCCCCTTTTTAGCCCCCAGTTCCAGCCCCCTTCATCCACCACATGCCTTGCATCCCCCTTTTTCAGCCCCAGACCCATTCTCCCACCTGCCCCAGGCATGGACCCATTTTCCCTCCTGCCCCTTGTCAGACCCCAGTTCCAGCTTCAGACCCCTTCTCCCATCTGAGCACCCCACCCCTCCCCAATCCCCTTCTTCCCTCTGAGCACCCCTCTGAGCTCCCCCACCCCTTCCCAATCTCCTTTTCCCCTCTGAACACCCCTCTGGGCTCCCCCACCCCTTCCCAATCCCCTTCTCCCCTCTGAGCTCCTCCACCCTCCCCAATCCCCTTTTCCCCTCTGAACACCCCTCTGGGGTCCCCCACCCCTTCCCAATCCCCTTCTCCCCTCCGAGCACCCATCTAGGCTCCCCCACCCTCCTCAATCCCCTTCTCCCTTCTGAGCACCCATCTGAGCACCCCTCTGTGCTCCCCCACCCTTCCTCCCCAATCCCCTTCTCCCCTCTGAGCTCCCCCACCCTCCCCAATCCCCTTCTCCCCTCTGAACACCCCTCTGGGCTCCCCCACCCCTTCCCAATCCCCTTCTCCCTTCTGAGCACCCATCTGGGCTCCCCACCCTCCCCAATCCCCTTCTCCCCTCTGAACACCCCCCACCCCTTCTCCCATCTGAGCACTCCCCTTCTCCCCTCTGAGATCCCCACCCCTTCTCCCCTCTGAGCTCCCCCACCCCTTCTGCCCTCTGAGCTCCCCCTCTCCCATCTGACCCCCCGACCCGGTCCCGTCCCCCCTCGTGGAGAACCGACAGAGCCCTCGTCTCCTGCCTTCACCCTTCATTTTTTTCAAATCCATTGCAGCAACGCAGGCAGCGCTTCGCATCTGCCCTGCGTGTGCTGTGAAGAGTGAAAATCACCTCGCTGGCGTCGGGCCTTCCCTCATTGTGTCCCGCCCTCGAGGAAATAGGAAGTTACCTCAGAAGAGGGCGGGACACAACGAGGGAAGGCCCGACGCCAGCGAGGTGATTTTCTCTCTTCACAGCACACGCAGGGCAGACGCGAAGCACTGCCTGCGTCGCTGCAATGGATTAAAAAAAAAACGAAGGGTGAAGGCAGGAGACGAGGGCTGTCCGGAGCACCCTCCCCCACCCACTGACACTCGGGGCGGACCGCCCCCACCGCCCCACCCTTCCTACGCCACTGCACCTTCAGCACCTAACCATTTCACCTCTATCCAGAAAATCTGGACTGCCCCAATTTGACTGTTTGCACATGTTGTCCATTAGATTGTAAGCTCCTTTGAGCAGGGACCGTCCTTCTTTGTTAAACTGTACAGCACTGTGTAACCCTAGTAACACTTTAGAAATGTTAAGTAGTAGTAGTAGTAGTACTTGCCACTCCTTGAAAGCTGCTACCTGAGGCTTCTCTCAGTTGGTCTAATCATAGAGCCACACCTGCATAACTTTACAGGAAGGTTAAAGTAGAAACCACAAATATTTACTTTCGCTTTCAGACAGAGAAGGAAGAGAAGCAGGTTTAAGGTGAAAAAAAAATGTATATTTATGCTGTAAAACTTAGGAAAAACACTGTCCGACATCCTTGTATTCATAATGTTTTGTTAGTAAACATTTAGATGGACAAATTAACATGTTTCCTGTTTTACATTTCAGAATATCTTTATTATGAAGGAGAGGAGTCGGAGATTCAACATATCTTGTGGGATCTGCACTTCCTGAGACACTATTCTGAGAAGACTGAACATGAGGTAGAGTAAACTCTCCAAACACCTTCAATTGTTCTGGTAAACCTCGCTGCTCTCCCCCAAACTTTTCAGTACAGTTACAGAAGGGGAGTGAGGGAGTTTTGCCACTTAGAGTGACTGGCTATGTACTGAGTGTGGGATATGAGACAGTGTGCAGGGTGAAGAAACTGTCATCTTTCCAAACAACCTTCAGAAACATATTGGCAAGATACTTGTAGCTGTAACCCTACAGGACGCCTTCCTCTGAATATAGGATAGAAGGGAGATGGTGGTGCTGCAGGACTGTTACCATTTTCACAACATTTTTAAAAAGTAAACTTCCATCATGAAATCTAACATAAACCTAATTTTATAAAACTAGGTATGCCCAGAGCAGAACATTTGACCACACCATTCTGGTACTGAAGATATATGGTCGGATTTCATTTATGGGCACCTATAAGCAAGTGGGGGTGGGGTGGGGAGGGGAATGGTCCCTCCTGAAATCACTAGAAATGGTGTCTTTCCCTCCTGCATTACCCTTGCCCGGATCCTCCCTTCTCTTATGTGCCCTCTTACTTCCACTGCTGTACCTTACTTAGCCCCGCAGTGATTTCCACTGCAGACTCTTCCAGCACTTGTGCACTAACAGGCCCTGCAATGTCTCACCTTTTCTGGCACAAGCTTCCTGTCACTATAAAAACCCATGCGAGGGGGAGGGCATCACAAGGTCTGTCAAATGCACAATTGCTGAAAGGTCCCATACTACAGACTTACAGAAGAAGCATTGCTCCACAGTGTGGGGTAATCAAAGGCACAGACCTAGATCAAGGCTGGCAATTGCAGCAACTCTCCCATTTGTGCTCTGTAACACTATATCAATAAGCCCTACTCTATTCCAGGATTGAGATACCCCACCTACACACACATACACATACACATACATGCACACACACACACACATTCTCTGTCCCTGAGCCTCAATTTCTCTTGATGTCAGTGTAACTTAATTTCACTGTATTGTAGGTAATATGATTGTATTATTTTCAGAGGTCCTAGAGATGGATTTTCCTGAAATATCTTGGAGAAGAGCTCTCTTCTCTCTTCTCGGTTTTGTCCTTCTGTTGACTTGTCTTCACTTCCAGAATGTAAATGCAGGTGAGAGTCACTCCAATGTGAAATTTTACAGCTTGATTTGTTGTTACTATCAGCATTTATGTGCTGAGTAGACTGAGATTATCTTTAAACATTGTGAAATTACAGACGTTTTAGTTTGACCACTTAGCAATTTTCGCACACTCCATCATTTTTGCACTGTAAAACTATCGCTATTTGGGAAAAAAAAAGAAAATGGGGTACCAGCTTACTGCTAATGATGTCACAGTGATGTAGACATTTGTAAACAATAATTTGAGTTTGAGTAATTTATATTTGATAATATGATGATTGTGAGGGAGCGAGTAGTGTAGGGGCAGGAAACTCTCTCACTGATGAAGTTCAGCCTTCTTTCAGCAGATGGTGCTAGTCTGCTGAGGCTGAGGCTTAGATCAGCCACCTGGCAGCAGGTGCCGCTAGGCTGCAGAGGCTGAGCCTGAGTCAGAGAGGTGGGGCTCAGGCCAGGAGGGAGCTAAAAGCCCTCGGGCAGTTCAGAGAGAGGAGGCCTGATACAGAGACACCAATGGAGAAAGAGCAAGCAGGAGACCGCAATACAGAGGCCAGGGAAGGAAGATTAAGAGCCCCAGCATACGGCTCTATTGAATGGTTCTAGATGCTTTTACTTGGCTGAGGGCCAGACCTGAAATTATAAAGACAGAAAGAGAGAAAAATATAAACTGTGTTTTGGGCCCTGTTGGCCCATGCTAAAACTGTTTTCTCTCTGAAGAGGAGACTTTACCTGTGTATGTGAAGCAAGAGATCAGGTTAAATTAATAAACCATTCATTTGATGTTTATATACTATGTTTGGCTGAGCTATTGCCAGGGGCAGCCATACCCCTCAGCCGGGGTCTCACGATGATTTACAGATAATATCTTTAAAGCATTTTGGATCGGAATGGCAATCATGGGCAAGGTGTTGGCAGATGATCTGGGGCAGCTTGCCACAGGGACCAATCACCAACTACTACTACTACTACTTAACATTTCTAGAGCGCTACTAGGGTTACGCAGCGCTGTACAAAATAAACAAAAAGGACGGTCCCTGCTCAAAGGAGCTTACAATCTAAAAGACTGTTAAGAACTTCCCAAAGCGACTGAAGGCCTGAAGTTGGGGGGGGGGGGGGGTGGACACTTTGAGCATTCACAGGGCTCCTTTTATTAAGGATAGGGTTACCATATTTGCCCTGACAAAAAAGACGACACCTGTCACACCCTATCACGCCCCTCCACCGCAGTGTCACCTTGACCCCCACCCTGCAAAAAAAGCCAGATTCCCTTCCAAATCTTTTTTTTTACAGCTCCATTCCTCCACCCACCCACATACATGATTGCGATCCACATCCCCTCCCCTCCCATCCCATACCTTTTCATGCCTGTCTGGTGGCCTAGTAACCTCTCTTCAGGGCAGGAAAGAACCCCCTCTTTCCTGCCTGGGGTTTCTGTATCCCATTCGCTGCCGATACTGCTTCACAATGGCTGCCGAGAGGTCCAGCGGTGACCTTGCAAGACTCTCACGAGGTCACCGCTGACACTACTACTACTTATCATTTCTATAGTGCTACAAGGCATATGCAGTGCTGTACACCATACATGAAGAGACAGTCCCTGATCAAAGAGCTTACAATTTCACGAGGTTACCGCTGACACTCTCGGCAGCCATTTTGAAGTGGCGGCAGCAGCAAACGGGCTGTAGAAACCCCGGGAAGGAAAGAGGGGGCTGTTTCCTTCCCTGAAGAGAGGCCGCTAGACCACCAGATACGAAAAGGAAAAGGTACGAGAGGGGAGGACTCCCTGAGGCTGGTCTGGCCAAGTCATATGCCGGTGGGAGGGGGGATTGGAAGGAGGGGTTTAATAATGTTCTGGGGGTTGGGAGGGAGGGGTATTGGATGGATGGGCTTATTGATGTTCCCGCAGTTGAGGGGGGGGATTGGAAGGAGGGAGTCTGGTGATTTCTGGGGCGGTCCTCCAGAGTACAGCCAATCAGCCTGCCTGCCCACCCGCAAACCCGGACAAATGGGCAAGCTGGCAAAACCCAGTCAGATGCCCTGCAGTGTCCACAAAAAAAAGGACATATCTGGGTAATCCCAGATGTATGGTAACCCTAACTAAGGAGCGCTGATGGATTTAGCGCATGCTAAATGCTAAGAAGCCCAAGCCAAAGGACCCTAACCTCTTTAGTCTTTCCTCATAGGGAAGTTGTTTCATCCCTTTTAACATTTTGGTCACCCTTTTCTAATCCCACTATATCTATTTTGATTTGAAGCAATCATATCTGTATGCAATAGTCAAAGTGTAACCACATCATGGATTGATGGAGAGCTATTATTTATTGATTGATTTAGATTTTGCTCACACCTTTTTCAGTAGTAGCTCAAAGTGAGTTACATGCAGGTAAACTGGATATTTCTCTGTACCAGGAGGGCTCACAATCTAAGTTTGTATCTGAGGCAATGGAGGGTTAAGTGACTTGCCCAAGGTCACAAGGAGCAGCAGTGGGATTTGAACCAGCCATCTCTGGATTGCAAGACCGATGCTCTAACCACTAGGCCACTCCTCCACTCTATTAATAATTAAAATAAAGAACATCATAACATACTATTTCCAAAGATCAGAGCAGATAACAAGCTAATGTACATAACAAATGTAAAATAGCATCCAAAATACAAACAAATCCATCATAGAATATATTCATCAATCATGTGCTTACCTTGCCTAGACGCCATATTTTTTTTTTTTTAAATCATTTTTATTAGAGTATATAAACATGCAAACAACAGATCAGGCAACAAATTCAAGACACAATTCCAGACAGTAAATGCAGGTGAGAGTCACTCCAGCATTTTCTGGGTTTTTCATATCGGGGAAAATTTAATAAAATATTTTCTGGTGCAAAGCAGTTGCTTCTTTTCACATATGACTTTTTGGTATATGTGTGCTTCTTTGAATAGTGCTGAAGTAGAATGTATGTTCAGTCACTCACAACTGCTGTTTGTGGGAGTTAAATTTTGTGGGAAAATAACCCTATGTAATCTGAACATGCCCCAGGATACAACCTTGGAATTTTTGAAGAGCACACATAATTTTAAATGAGTTGAGGGTGGGTAATTTTCCTTATTTAACTGGGTACAGAGGCTTTGAAAATTGGTGGCCCACTTATTAAATATGGGTATATTCTCCAGACCCCCTCTTTGTTATCCTCTGTACACAACTGAGTCATGGAGTTATGAAAAAGAAAATAAACCTGTTCTCCGAGGAAAAGCAGGCTGCTTGTTCTCACTGATGGGTGACATCCACGACAGCTCCAAGGTCCGGAAAATCTTCCTAGCAACAAGAGTTTGCTAGAGCTTTTGGTCGCACACGGGCCACGGCATGCGCGGCCATCTTCCCGCCTGTCGCGCAAGAGTCCCGACAGTTCTTCTTTTTCCACGGTAGAGAGAGGCTGCTTGCGGTCCCTCTCCATTTGCCCTGAGAAGAGCCTTGCCCTTTTTTTCCCGCGATTTTTCGCTTTTTTCTTGTCCCTCTTTCTCTTTTTAGCTCCGTTGAGCTGTTTCTTTAAAAAAAAAAAAGAAGTTTTCCTTAGACTTTTAGTTTGCCTTCTAAGTTTCCTTTCGTTGACGTCGTGGCCCTCTTCGGCCGCGTGTACGCGTTTCTCCCTTTTTGTACCTGTCTTTTTAGGCACCATCGAGAATTTTGATCTCGCCGCTGCTATTTTTCCGTCGATGACATCGAGGATTCCCAGCGGCTTCAAGAAGTGCAGTCGGTGTGGCCGGGCAATCTCAGGTACTGATCCCCACGCGTGGTGTATCCAGTGCCTTGGGCCCGAACATCGCCCAGACGCCAGTAAGTTGTGTCTTAGCTTGAAAAGCGGACACAAGCATCGAGACAAGCTCAGCAGGACCAGTCTGTTTGGAGCTTTGCCCGGCACATCTAGAGCTTTTGTCATTCATCTTCTAATTAGAATTAGATTAGATTAGAAGATGAATGACAAAAGCTCTAGATGTTTTCAATCCACATGAATTACAATTCAAACTGAGGCATGGAGAGCTCGCCAGAGAAATCAGCAGTGCATACCCACAACACAAGGAAAGAAAGCGCACATGAGAGAAAAGCGGAGAGAGGAGATTGACTAACACCAGCTGGCTGGAAAACTGAAAAGACACAAGATAAGTGGGGGTTTTGCATAAGGCAGTTAAATTACCGTGATAGAAAATGTATTGAAAAGTGGAGTATACATAGAGACTTTAAAGGTGAAAGTAATGTCCGATTGCTGAAGTAATATGTTTTCACAGGGTGTAGAAAGTTAATTGACCAACAGTGGAGCATGAATGGTTTTTCTCAGTAGGAGTTTTTTCCATTGATGTTGTTGTCACTGGGGGCAGATAAAAGAGGACCTATGACAAGACTGAGACCCAGATGTACTAAACTTTAACGACCCTTTAACGAAGGGCCCGCACAGCGCCTCTCACCTCTGTGTGAAGGTGCTGCACGGGCAAGAAGAACATCTGATCGCCGCCAAGTCTTCAGGAAGTCTCTCCTTTCCTGACCTGGGCCCGCCCCCGTCTGATGTAAGTAACCTACGTAGTTACTTACGTCAGACGGGGGTGGGCACAGATCAGGAAAGGAAAGACATCCTGAAGACTCGGCGGCGATCAGATGTTCTTCTTGCTCGTGCAGCACCTTCACACAGAGGTGAGAGGCGCTGTGCGGGCCTGATAAGGCGGAGGGGGGGGCCCGGTGGAGGGGGGAGTGGCGACGATGACCTCAGGGGGCGGGGCATGGGGGCGGAGGATGGCGGGAGGCGGAGCTGTGGGAGAAAGTAGAGAGAAAGGAAGAGAGGAAGGGAGGGGGGGTCGGGGCTGCTAAAATTTTGATTTTTTAATGCAGGGGGAAGCGGGGAGCAGCGGGGACCTTGGGTGCATGGGGGGGAGGCAAGGCCGCCCATACAGGATGCTCCTGACGAGCGCCTTTGCCCCCTCCTGATCCTTTTTTTTTTTTTTTTTGATTTTCTATTTTATGCAGGGGGAAGCAGGGAGCCACGTGTTTGTGTTGGGGTTTTTTTTGTTGCTGTTTTGACATTTGTGGCATGCGCAGAGCAGCCAGCATAACGCTTGGCTGCTCTGCGCATGCTTTAGGGGCCGATTACCGACGGGGATTACACCAGTTTAACGAATCTTTAATGCATTGTACTTTACAATACCGCACCGAACATGTGCGTTTTTTTTGGTGCATTCTTCATTTTTTCAAATTCGTTAAGGACTTTTACGTTTTAGATTTTTTTTACGTTTGGTTGATGCATCTGGGCCTAACTCCACACAATTTCCTGGAATCCTTTTGGAAAAAAGGTTCTTTTACACCTGAATAGGTGATAGACCAGGAGTGGTAGTATTGAGGTCAGGTTAATAAGTGCATGAAATTATAAATTACGCTCATGTGAAAACCACATTCAAAATATCCTTGGAGTACATAAAGAACTAGGGAACCTTTATAAGGAAAAATAGAGAAGTAGTATACCATGCCATATTTTGTATTGTTACTTGAATATTTTTACTGCTGTAATTGCCTATTGCTCATGTTTGCTCTATTCTTGCTGTACACTGCCTTGAGTGAATTCCTTCAAAAAGGCGGTAAATAAATCCTAATAAATAAATAAAATAAATACATTTATTCTTCAGCTATTCCCCCATTTTACCCAAATCAGTACATCTGAAATCCAATACTTTGAGCTTTGTATGTCCATACTCCGCTTTTGCTCTTATATTAAACCATATTGTGTGATGATCACTGTTACATAGGTGGGCACACACACAGATATTGGAAACGCTTCCTTCACTGTTGTGAGCACTAGATCCAGTGTCGACCCTTCCCTCGTGGGTTCTGTCACCATTTGTCTGAGCAAGGCACTTTGACAGGCATCCACAATCTGTCTACTGCAGGCTCTAGTTTAGTATTAAGGAGGAATAAAAAAAAAAGAGAGAGAGGGAAAAGCAAGCAGGGCCTAGTGCAGTATTAAGGGGGGGATAAAAAGAGAGAGAGAGAGAGAGAGCGAGAGAGAGAGAAAAGCAAGCATCATTAACTAGTTGCCATTGTGTACAAACCCTTTTCCCATAGTTTTAAACTGAAACCTTTTCTAGAGGTAGAAACTAAACAGCCAAAAACTCTTGTTCTGAAAGGCAGTTATTTTCTGTTCCTTGGCTGCTGGAGAGGTAGCTCATCCAGCAACCTCAATTAAGTGTTAATTAAGGTGTGGGGAAGTAGAATACTTGCATAGGTTGCTGAGTCAGCTTCAAAGAGCCTGTTTTAAAAAGGCCCCTTAGATTCAAAACTATATAACGAGGAAAGGTCCCACTGAACTTTCTTTCTGAGAAGTTCCAAGAGAAGGGAAGGGTTTTTTGCAACTACATTCAAAGCAGTTTACATAGTATATTCAGGTACTTATTTGTACCAGGGGCAATGGAGGGTTAAGTGACTTGCTCAGAGTCACAAGGAGCTGCATTGGGAATTGAACTCAGTTCACCAGGATCAAAGTCCACTGCACTAGGACATTTCTCTGGTAAGTGAACACTATTTTCCTTTGTGCTTTGGGAACTTAAAGATTGGGGTTTAAAGGAGGAATTGTAGGTTAGTGTTAGGCAAAATAAAAATATAAAAAACAATTTTATCAAAAAATCTCCCACTTAGTTTTAAAAACTTTGTACCACAGCATTAACAGATAGAATATAGCAGGCACTGCAGGATCTAGTTTAGTCTTCCCACCCCTAGGACAACTCTTCATTTAAAGTCAGTTATTGCAATTAGGGTAACAAGCAAGGAGTGCTCTTACAGAGTTTTAAATGCATTTCATTACCTTCTAAGAAGGAAACACTAAATAAATCATACAATATACTATATAAACTAAAATACACTTTTATATTAGGCTAATATCCTTAATATTGTAGCAAGTTTTAAATGATTGAAAAAAACACTAAGATGGAGTCAGCAGTCCAGCAGCGAGAGGGGTGCTATTTAGTCTTTTTTGCATTGTATGTCACATGTATGATTATCTCCCAGTTGGTGAGATATCATATGTGTGTGCCCAATGCAAAGAGCTCCTAGCTCTCAGAGAACGTGTCCGTTCTCTTGAGGCTAGAGTAGCAGACTTGGTGGAGCTGAGGGAGACAGAAAGGTACATAGAGGAGACCTACAGGGATGTTCATAGGCGGTCGGTGGCCCAACTGTTTGGGGAGGCTAATGGGGCGGGGTTAGGGGTGGGGCCAGGGGTGGAGCTTAAATCCATAACTGTCTGAAAACACACAGAAAAAAAATAAATAAATAAAAATAAAAGTCACAATTAATACCTTTTATTAAATTTAGATATTAGATATGTATCATATGTCAAAGAATAAAGTGATTGCTCAAAGCATATTCTAAGCACAATCGCTCAACTGCAAAACACTATGCACAACTTTGTGCAAAAACACACTCAGAACCTTACTGTACCATAAATATTACACTGGGCAGAACCTAATACACCAATATACCACCCATACGGAAAATGCAGACCGTCAACAATATGAAACAACGGATCATATCATCACAATTCTCATGTAGAGCCACAAAACACCCTAATTCATGTTTAATGTGGGATAAAATGCCATAAATAAATAAATAAATATAAATTTTTAATGTTGAGCACCTGATTCTCAAAGTGGACATATTCCAAACACTATAATGAAAATAAAATGATCTTTTCTACCTATTTGTCTGGTGAGTTTTTCTGATCATGCTGGCCCAGTATGATTCTGCTGCTATCTGTTCTCAGTGCAAGTCAGGAAGTCATCCTCATTAAATATCTCCCTGGCTACCCAGCCAACCCCCCCTCCCCCTGCTCTCCCAGCAGTAAGGTAAACAAACCATAAACCAATGTCTACAATTGGTTACACAAGGCTAGAGGGCTTTCACTGCAGCTCCTGCTGTGAGGATGGAGGTAAATCAACAATTTAAACCTCTCAGAGCACAGCAGGGGAGGCTTAGCCTGTCCAAGCCTCTTATACCGGGCACCTATGGGGATGTTGTAGAGAAGTCCCACCTCCAGTCTGGTAGCCCCTGTGCTACCTTGGAGGAGGGAGGTCTCCTAGAAGGAGAGCATCACCCTGGTGAAGTAGGAAGTACTCCTGTAGCCAGGACCTGCCCACCAGGGGATGTACTATCATCTCGCACTGAGGACATGTCTCCAAGTGCTGCTCGAGAGGGAAAGGTTAGGACAGCTGTTGTAGTTGGTGATTTGACCATAAGGCATATAGATAGCTGGGTGGCTGGTGGATGTGAGGATCGCCTGGTGACTTGCCTGCCTGGTGCGAAGGTGGCGGACCTCACGCATCACCTAGATAGGATTTTAGATAGTGCTGGGGAGGAGCTGGCTGTCTTGGTACATGTGGGTACCAATGACATAGGAAAATGTGGGAGAGAGGTTCTGGAAGCCAAATTTAGGCTCTTAGGTAGAAAGCTTAAATCCAGGGCCCAAGAAACAGGCAGAGCTCTGGAGTCTCAATGCGTGGATGAGACGATGGTGCAGGGTTGAGGGTTTTAGATTTGTTAGGAACTGGGCAACATTCTGGGGAAGGGGGAGCCTATTCCGAAAGGATGGGCTCCACCTTAACCAGGGTGGGACCAGGCTGCTGGCATTGGCATTTATAAAGGAGATAGAGCAGCTTTTAAACTAGAAACGGGGGGAAGGCCGACAGTCGCTCAAAAGTGCATGGTTCGGGATAAGGTATCTTTCAAAGATATCACCAAAACAGGGAAGATAGGGTATCCTGATAGTGAGAGACCGTAGTAGATCAGGTGTCCTTAAATAAAAATAAAAATCAGACAAAAGATTGCAAATCAATACTGTCAAGTACTGAGCATGATATAAATAGGAACAACAAACATAGTTTGAAATGTCTATATGCGAATGTCAGGAGCCTAAGAAATAAGATGGGAGTGTTAAAATATATTGCACTAAATGAAAAATTAGATAAATAGGCATCTCTGAGACCTGGTGGAAGCAGGCTAACCAGTGGGACACTGTCATACCAGGGTACAAATTATATCGTAGAGATAGGGTGGATTGAATTGGTGGAGGGGTAGCATTGTATATTAACGAGAGCCTTGAATCAAATAGATTGAAAATTCTGCAAGAAACAAAACACTTCTTGGAATCACTGTGGATTGAAATTCCATGTGAAAATGGGGAAAGAATAGTGATAGGAGTGTACTACTGTCCACCTGGCCAGGATGAACAGATGGATGCAGAAATGTTAAAGGAAATTAGGGACGCAAACAAACTGGGCAACACGATAATAATGGGTGATTTCAATTACCCCGAAATTGACTGGGTAAATGTAACATCGGGGCACACTAGGGAGGTAAACTTCCTTGAGGAAATCAAGGACAGCTTTATGGAGCAGCTGGTACAGGAGCCGACGAGAGAAGGAAACATTCTAGACCTAGTCCTTAGTGGAGCGCATGATCTGGTGCAGGAGGTAATGGTGCTGGGGCTGCTTGATAACAGTGATCATAATATGATCGGATTTGATATTAGCTTTGAAGTAAGTATACATGGAAATCAAATAAGTTAGTGTTTAACTTTAAAAAAGGAGACTATCATAAAATGAGAAGAACAGTGAAAATAAAAACTTAGAGGAGCGACTGTGAGGGTCAAAAATTTACATCAGGCGTGGATGCTGTTCAAAAACACCATCCTGGAAGCCCAGGCCAAATATATTCCGCATATTAAAAAAGGAGGACGGAAGACAAAACGACAGCCGGCATGGTTAAAAAGTGAGGTGAAGAAAGATATTAGAGCTAAAAGAAAATCCTTCAGAAAATGGAAGAAGGAACCCACTGAAAATAATAAGAAACAGCATAAGGAATGTCAAGTCAAATGCAAAGCGCTGATAAGGAAGGCTAAGAGGGACTTCGAAAAAAAGATTGCGTTGGAGACAAAAACATATAGTAAAAGTTTTTTTTAGGTATATTAAAAGCAGGAAGCCGGCAAAAGAATCGATTGGACCACTAGATGACCGAGGAGTAAAAGGTGCGATCATGGAAGACAAAGCCGTAGCGGAGAGATTAAATTAATTCTTTGCTTTGGTCTTCACTGAGGAAGATTTGGGTGGGATACTGGTGCCGGAAATGGTATTCGAAGCTGACGAGTCAGAGAAACAATGAATTCTCTGTAAACCTGGAGGATGTAATGGGGCAGTTCTACAAACTGAGGAGTAGCAAATCTCCTGGACCGGATGGTATTCATCCCAGAGTACTGACAGAACTGAAAAATGAGCTTGCAGAGCTATTGTTAGACATATGTAATTTATCCTTAAAATCAAGCGTGGTACCAGAAGATTGGAGGGTAGCCAGTGTAACGCTGATTTTTAAAAAAAGGTTGCAGAGGAGATCCGGGAAATTATAGACCTGTGAGTCTGACGTCGGTGCGGGGCAAAATGGTAGAGACTATTATTAAGAACAAAATTACAGAGCATATTCAAAATCATGGATTAATGAGACAAAGTCAACATGGATTTAGTGAAGGAAAATCTTGCCTCGCCAATCTATTACATTTCTTTGAGGGGATGAACAAATATGCGGATAAAGGTGAGCCGGTTGATATTGTGTATCTGGATTTTCAGAAGGCGTTTGATAAAGTACTTCATGAAAGACTCCAGAGGAAATTGGAGAGTCATTGGATAGGAGGTAGTGTTCTATTGTGGATTAAAAACTGGTTAAAAGAATAGGGTTAAATGGTCAGTATTCTTAATGGAGAAGGGTAGTTAGTGGGGTCCCCAGGGGCCTATGCTGGGACCGCTGCTTTTTAACATATTTATAAATGACCTAGAGATGGGAGTAACTAGTGAGGTAATTAAATTTGCTGATGACACAAAATTATTCAAAGTTGTGAAATCGCAGGAGGATTGTGAAAAATTAGAAGAGGACCTTATGAGAATGTGAGACTGGGCGTCTAAATGGAAGATGATGTTTAATGTGAGCAAGTGCATAGTGATGTATGTGGGAAAGAGGAACCCGAATTATAGCTACGTTATGCAAGGTTTCACGTTAGGAGTCATGAACCAAGAAAGGGATCTAGGTATTATCGTTGATGATATGTTTTAACCTTCTGCTCAGTGTGCTGCTGCGGCTAAGAAAGCAAATAGAATGTTAGGTATTATTAGGAAAGGAATGGAAAACAAAAATGAGGTTGTTATAATGCCTTTGTATCGCTCCATGGTGCAACCGCACCTCGAATATTGTGTTCAATTCTGGTCGCCGCATCTAAAAAAAATATAGTGGAATTAGAAAAGGTGCAGAGAAGGGCGACGAAAATGTTAAAGGGGATGTGACAACTTCCCTATGAGGAGAGGTTAAAACGGCTAGGACTCTTTAGCCTGAAGAAAAGGTGGCTGAGGGGTGATATGATAGAGGTCTACAAAATAATGAGTGGGGTAGAGCTGACAGATGTGAAGCGTTTGTTTACACTTTCTAACAATAATAGAACCAGGGGACACAAGATGAAATTAGAATGTGGTAGGTTTAAAACAAATCGGAGAAAGTTTTTCTTTACTCAGCGCGTAGTTAGACTCTGGAACTCATTGCTGGAGATGGTAGTGATGGCAACTGGCCTTGCTGAGTTTAAAGGGGGTCTGGACAGATTCCTGAAGGAAAAGTCCATTGATCATTATTAAATTTTGGGTTTTTGCCAGGTTCTTGGGGCCCTGGGTTGGCTGCTGTCGGAGACAGAGTACTGGGCTTGATGAACCTTTGGTCTTTTCCCAGCATGGCAGTGCTTATGTACTTATGTACTTATGTTCCCTATGTTCGTCACTTTGAATGAGTCCATATTAAATTTCATCTGTCATTTAGATGCCGTCTTCAGTCTCATAAGGTCCTTCTGCAGTTTCTCACAATCTGCATGACAGGATTCCTACGATCCAAGATAAACACTTGGAAGGTTATCCAGTTTGTAAGAAGAGTTTATTGGTCATTTTCATTCTACTGCCTCAAGGCCCTTCTAACTAGTGTAGACTGTTATAACTCTTTACATGCCTCAGTAATCAGACCCATAATCTCCATTGCTAATTAATGTCTTTCCATTTGTTTTTAATATAATTTACAGAACACTTTAAAGTCATTGGTCCTGATCAGCCAGTGGTTGCTGTTCTGGGTGAAGATGCCGAGTTATCCTGCCACCTCTCCCCAGTCCTCAGTGCTGAACACATGGAGGTGAGGTGGTTCCGATCCAGTTTCCAATTAGTTGTACACCTGTATGAGAATGGGAAGGATCAAGATGGGCATCAGATCCCAGAATACAGAGGCAGGACAGAGCTGAACAGACATTATATTTCAAGTGGTATCGTGTCACTGAGGATACACAATATTGGGCCTGATGATGAAGGAAGTTACACTTGTTTCTTTCAATCTGATGCGTCTTATGAAGGTGCAACATTGGAGCTGAAAATAGCCCGTAAGTGGAAGATTTCATTCTCTTCTGACTTTTTATCTTGTCTGTGTTCAGTGTGACATTGACTAAAAGACATAAGTAGCTTTTATGGCTACACTGCCATAATGCGGATACACTGCAGGACTTGCGATATTACACATACGTTGTTAAGGAAAGAAGCAGAGAAGTGGTAGGAGAGATTAAGTGTGGATAGTGAGCTCAGACACAAGAGCAGACAGAGACAATAAACACTGAACAGGACCCTGACCAGGAGTCACACCTAGACATATTACAGGCTGAAAGTAGGGGATAAAATACTATCTCATGTATCTTCCTTTAAGGTATTGGGAGAGATCCTATAAGAAGACGGGATAGGACAGAAACAACTCAACCATATGAATGCATAATTATAGAATAGGGTATAGGCACTATACTGCCCTGTATGTGCATAAGTGAACACTGATCCTTGTGGATGGCAATATTTTATAAATTTACATGTGTAATCAATGTGCAAATTTTAGCACCCTATTAGAGAAAGACGTGGAAGGAGGCTTCATTGCAAGGGTAACCACACTGCTGTATTGTGGATACACTGCAGGACTTGCTGATATCAAGTTTCAAGTTAGTTTCAAGTTTTATTAGAGGTTCACTATCCCGCCTATCAGATCAGGTGTCTAGGCGGCATACAGGCTAAAACCAAAAAATGAGGAAAGAGGGCAGATCTACAATATCTCAATAGCAAAGAGAGAAGGGAAGGGAAGTAGGAGGGGGCATTAAAACTCACAGTCAGTCAGACTCATCCTCTGCAGCAGAGGAAAGGGAAGTGTATATAGATGATTTAGGAGAACTCATCTAGGAACAGGAAGGTCTTAAGCTCCTTTTTTAAACTTTGAAGGGAGGTGTGGTGACAAACGGGCTCATTTTCGAAAGAGAAGGACACCTATCTTTCGACACAAATCGGAAGAAATGTCCAAATCGGTATAACCAAAAGCCGATTTTGGACGTCCCCAACTGCTTTCCGTTGCAGGGACGGCCAAAGTTCATGGGGGAGTGTCGGAGGCGTAGCGAAGGCGGGACTTGGGTGTGCCTAACACTTGGATGTCCTCGACCCATAATTGAAAAAAAGAAGGACGTCCCTGATGAACACTTGGACGACTTTACCTGGTCGTGTTTTTCTTACGACCAACGCACAAAAAGGTGCCCAAAATAACCAGATGACCACCGGAGGGAATTGGGGATTACCTCCCCTTATTCCCCCAGTTGTCACTAATCCCCTCCCATCCTCAAAAAACATCTTGCAAAATATGTCCTGCCAGCCTCTATACCAGCCTCAGATGGCATACTCAGGTCCATCACAGCAGTATGCAGGTCTTTGGAGCAGTTTTAGTGGGTGCAGTGCACTTCAGGCAGGTGGCCCAGCCCCATCCCCCACCCCTTACCTGTTACATTTGTAAAGGAAACAGCGAGCCCTCCAAAACTCACCACAAACCCACTGTACTCACATCTAGGTGCCCCCGTCACCCGTAAGGGCTATGGTAATGGCGTACAGTCGGGGGTAGTGGGTTGGGGGGGGGGGGGGTTGGGGGCTCAGTACACAAGGTAAGGGAGCTATGTACCTGGAAGCATTTTATGAAGTCTACTGCAGTGCCGCTAGGGTGCCCGGTTGGTGTCCTGGCATGTCAGGGGGACCAGTGCACTAGAAATGCTGACCCCTCCCACGACCAAATGGCTTGCATTTAGGCATTTCTGAGATGGATGTCCTTGATTTTGATTATTGGCGAAAATCAGAAACGTCCATGTCTAGGGACGACCAAATCTAGGGACGACCAAATTTCAGGATTTTGATGTCCCTGACCGTATTATCGAAACTAAAGATGAACGTCCATCTTGTTTCAAAAATACAGGTTTCCCCACCACTGGATGGGGACGTTTTCAAGGACATTCTCAAGAAAACTTGGACGTCCCTTTTGAAAATGCCCCTCAAAGTGTCTGTGGAAGCCTTTTCCAGTGTTCTGGGCCCTGCATGGAGAAAATAACTTTCCTAGTATGTTCATATATGATAACGTGGAAAGCTGGTATTACTAGTAAATTTTGAGTGGATGATTGGAGTGGTCTCTGGCAGGTGTATGGAATCAGTAGCCAGGAAAGTTATGGTGGTTCTTCAGTTTTGTGGGTCTTATAGACAGCAACAGAATTGTAAATATAATATGGTGGGACAATGGGAGCCAGTGGGGTCACATGATCAAATGTCTTGTTTTCCAGCTGTTAGTTTTATAGCTGTGTTTTGGATTATCTGTAAGTGACAGGCTACATATTACTAACAGCAGATCACCAATTTCATGCTTGAGTGCTTTGAGTACCCTTGAATGTATGTCATCGGTCCGGGTGATTTGCTACTCTTTAATTTGTCAATTTGGCTCAGTACATCTCCCAGGTTCACCGAGATTTCTTTCAGTTCCTCCACATCATCGCCCTTTAAAACCATTTTTGGTACAGGTTTATCTCTTACGTCGTCTTCTGTAAAGACCAAAGCAAAGAATTCATTCAGTTTCTCCGCAATGGCCTTGTCCTCCCTGAGTGCCCCTTTTGCTCCTTCATGATCTAATGGTCCCACTGATTCCCTCACTGGCTTTCTGCTTCTGATGTACCTGAAAAAGTTGTTACTGTGAGTTCTCTTCATATTCTCTTTTAGCTGTAATAGCCTCTTTTACTTCACCTATTAACCATGCTGGCTATTATTTCCACCTTTGCAAATATGTGGAATGCATCTAGTCTGGGCTTCCAAGATGGTATTTTTGAATAACATCCATACCTGATGTGTCCTAACCTTAGCAGCTAATCCTTTTAGCTTCTTTTTAACCATTTTCCTCATTTTATTATAGTTGCCCTTTTGAAAATGAAATGCAGCTGCAGTAGATTCTCTTTGTGGGTTCATCCCAGATAATAGCTCAAACTTGATCACGTTGTGATCATTGGTTCCCAGGGGACCCAACACCGCCACCTCTCACACCCTGCATGCCACCAAGGACCAAATCCAAAATGGCTCCCCCCTCTTGTTGGTTCCTGGACAGGTTTATTACATCTAGAAATTTTACCTCCCTGATGTAACATTTATCCAGCTAATATTGGGGTAATTTAAATCACCCATTATTATAGTGTTGCCCAATTTGCCAATTTTCCTAATGTCTCTAAACATTTCTTCATCTGTCCGTTCTTACCTGGCGGACGGTAGTACAGCCATACAAGAATATTCCTTCCTTTCACACATGGAATTTCTATCCATGATGATTCCATGCTGCTATCTGTTTCATGTGGAATGTTTATTTTTTTGACTCAATTCCCTCTTTAACATACAGTTCAAACCCCCCCCCCCCCCCCCAAGTTGATCCTCTCTAAGCAATTAGCTTATCGGGTTTAAAAAAGGTTTGGATAGCTTCCTAAAAGAAAAGTCCATAAGCCATTATTAAAATGGACTTGGGGAAAATCCACTGCTTATCTTGCTAAGGATGTTAAAAAAATTGAAGCGGTGCTTTTCAAAAATGGTATGGGATTTGCGTTACAACACGTATGAGGAGAGACTTGCTGACCTGAACATGTATACCCTGGAGGAAAAGAGAAACGGGTGATATGATACAGACTTTCAAATATTTGAAAGGTATTAATCCGCAAACGAATCTGTTCTGGAGACAGGAAGGCGGTAGAACTAGAGGACATGAAATGGGGTTGAAGGGGGCCAGACTCAAGAAAAATGTCAGGAAGTATTTTTTCACGGAGAGAGTGGTGGATACTTGGAATGCCCTCCTGCGGGAGGTGGTGGAGATGAAAATAGTAACGGAATTCAAAAATGCGTGGGATAAACATAAAGGAATCCTGTTCAGAAGGAATAAATCCTCAGAAGCTTAGTGGAGACTGGGTGGCAGCAATGGTGGTTGAGAGGCAGGGCTAGTACTGGGCAGACTTCTACGGTCTGTGACCTGAAAATGGTAGATACAAATCAAGGTCAGGTATACATATATAAGTAGTGCATATGAGTTTATCTTGTTGGGTAGACTGGATGGATCGTACAAGTCTTTTTCTGCCGTCACGTACTATGTTACTATGTCTAGTGTCTGTAGCTCTGAGACATAGGTATAACAAGTTGCAATAGTCTAGTCTGCAAATCATAAAGGAGTGTATAAGGATGTTAATGGCTTGCGGATGAAGGAATGGACAAATGTATCTAATCTGTTTGAGACTATAGAAGCAGTTCTTGATGATGTGTTAAATCTGTTTGGAGAATGTAAGAGATTCGTCTAGGTAAACTCCCAAGTATTTAGTGGACTGTACTTGCAGAACAGGTGTAGAATTAAGGAGAATGGGGTGTGTGAGTATACCGTTTGCAAAGTTGGAAAAGAGAAGACAAATTGATTTTCTAGGACTGAGTATAAGCTTATTGTGGGATAACCACTCAGTTATTTGTAGAAGTTTATGATTTAGTGATTGAATCATGTGAGTATCTCTTGGGTCAACATAATGTAGAAGTTGTATATCATCTGTGTATGTGAATGCTGTGAAATCTAGGGACTGAGTGAGTGTTAGTAATGGGAAGGTGGGTTTGTTAGGAACAGACTCGATGCAGTACCTGAATCATCCATAGTACCTGAAGATTGGAAGGTGGTCAATGTGACGCCAATTTTTAAAAAGTGTTCTAGGGGTGATCCGGGAAATTATAGACTGGTAAGTCTGATGTTGGTGCGGGCAAAATAGTGGAAACTATTCTAAAGAATAACATTTAATTATAGAACACATAGAAAACTTGGTTTAATGGGACAGCGTCAGCATGGGTTCAGCCAAGGGAAGTCTTGCCTTACCAGTTTGCTTCATTTCTTTGAAGGCGTGAATAAACATGTGGATAAAGGTGAGCCGGTTGATGTAGTGTATCTAGATTTTCAAAAAGCTTTTGATAAAAGTTCCTAATGAGAGACTCCTGAGAAAATTAAAGAGTTATGGGATAGGAGTCAAGGTTCTGGTGTGGATTAGGAATTGTCTATTGGGCAGAAAACAGAGGGTAGAGTTAAATGGTCATTTCTCTCAATGGAGGAAGAACAGTGAAGTACCGCAGGGATATGTACTGGGACCGGTACTATATAACATATAAATAATATGGAAATCGGAATAATGAGTGATCAAATTTGCAGATGACACAAAACTATTCAAGGTTGTTAAAACATGTGCGGACTGTGAAATATTACAGGAAGACCTTAGGAAATTGGAAGACTGGGCATCCAAATGGTAGGTGAAATTTAATGTGGACAAATGCAAGGTGATGCACATTGGAAAGAATAATCTGAATCACAGTTACCTGATGCTAGGATCCACCTTTGGGGTTCAGCGCTCAAGAAAAGATCTGGGTGTCATTGTAGATCTTTAGAAATTGGGGTGAGTAAGATTTTCCTTTTTCTTTTGGGAAGAGTCCATTTTGTAGCATGTAATTTACATGGTTCGTTAGGTCAATTATGAATTGTTGAGGGGCTGATTTCATGAGGCTGTTTGGGCATGCGTCTAGTTTGCAGTTGGATTTGGCATATCTTTTGAGAGTTTTAGAGATGAGGTCTTCTGATAGTGGTTCGAACTCGGTCCAGGTTCTGTCTGCTGGGTGTGTTCCTTCTTCTGGGTCTAGACAGTCTAGAAGAGTGGCGTATTCTTTGGGACTGGCGGGTATTTTGTGTCGTAATAGTATAATTTTCTCCTTGAAGTACTTCGCAAGGCTGTCGACGTCTGGTATGTTTTTACCATTGTTTGTAACTGGTGTGGTATCTAGCAGTTTGTTCACGAGGTTGAAGAGTTTATGTGTGTCTTTGTAATTTGGTCCTATTATTGTTTTGTAATGTTGTCTTTTTGTCTGTTTTATGGTGTATTTGTATTTTCTCCAAAGTAATTTCCAGTCGTTTAGTGTTTGTTCGTCTTTCTTTTTGTTCCAAGCTCGTTCTAGTTTCCTGACTTGTGTTTTAAGTTTTTTCAGCTCTTCGGTGAACCATGGGTTTGCTTTTTTCCTGTATGATGTTCTGGTTTGGATTGGGGCGATTTTGTCTAATGTTGTTGTACATAGCTCATCCCATTCTTGGAGGAATTGGATGGTGTCAGCGTTTGTTGTCCATTCGTACTGGTAGATCTGTTGCCAGAATGTTGTGGAGTCTATTTTTCCTCTCGTTGTGTATGTTGTTCGCTCGGGTTTATTGGTCGTGTTTAAGTGTGTTTTTCGCCAGCAGAGAGTGACATTTGCTTTATGGTGGTCTGACCATAGTGTAGGTGTCCAACTTGTGTCAGTGAGTATGATAGTTGAGTCCGATTCGAATTTATTCGTTATGATATCTAGCGTGTGTCCTTTTTCGTGAGTTGGTTGCATGTAGGGTGCTTGCAGATCCCAAAGTTTTATGAATTCTTTGAACTCTCGTGTGCTTGGTGAGGTGTCATCTTCTAGGTGTAAGTTGATGTCTCCTAGTATGAGGATGTTTGAGGAAGATACGCAGGAGTTTGAGATGAAATCCATGAGTTGTGTTTGGGAGTCTTGCCATTTTCCTGGAGGTCTGTAGAATAGGATTGTGTTGAGGTGGCGTGTTAGATTTGGATGGTTGATTCTTGTTGATGCAATTTCGAGTTGTGGGGAGGTAGATTCGCCCGTGATTGTGATGGTGAATTCAGGTTTGTAAATTATAGCTATTCCGCCTCCTCTTTTTATTCCATTTCTTGTCCAGTGGGTGATTTTGTATTCTGGTGGGCATATTTCTAAGATGGCTGGATCTGTAGGACTATGGAGCCAGGTTTCTTTGATAAATAGGAGGTCTAGTTTGTCTGCGATGATCCAGTCTAGTATGTCTACTGAGTTCCTTACTGCTGATCTTGCATTGATGTATCCTAGATGGATTGAGCGATATGGTTCCAAGGGAGGGTTTGATGTGTTTATTTTTATTAGTTGTCTGTTTCTTCGGTGGTTGAATTTGTTGTTGTCCTTGTTTTCCTCATTTTGTCGGTAGTGTTCGTATCCGGAGGTTATTCCTTTTGGTTGGTTATTGTGTCTTTGGTTTGGTGGGTTGTCAAAAGGTTGTGCATATGATTGGTGGGTTGGTGGTGAGTTATTATGGATGCTGTTTAGGGTGTTCATTGTGTCTGTGTGAGTGTTGTATGATTTGTAAGTAGTGAGGTTGTTGTTGTCTAGGTTGTTGGTTGTGTTTGCGCGTATGAGTAAGGTGAGACAATGGATGATTAGGAGTGTAATGCTGGTGTTCATATCTATATCTAAGGCGATTTGGCAAATGTTCAGTTGGTGTGTATTCAAGCGAATCAATTTTACATTTGTATTTAGGCTTGGCGGTTCGACGATAGGCAGAGTTTACATTTGCATTTGTACTTGGCTACAGTTCAGGCTAGGTAATGCTTACATTTGCATTTAAGCTTGGTCACAATTTAATTTAAAGCTTGGCAACAATACAATGCTAGGCTAGTGAGGTGTTGCTTACATTTGCTTTTTAACTTGGCAGCAATTTAATTTAAAGCTTGTCAACAGTTCAGTGCTAGGCAAGTCTATGTTTAATAATTGGCAACAGTTCAGTTCAATGCTAGGCCTGTGAGTTAATGCTTACATTTGTATTTAAGCTTGGCAGCCATTTTAACTTAATTTAATTTAAAGCTTGGCAACAGTTCAATGCTAGGCATGCCCACATTTGCATTTACAATTACAGTAGCAGAGCAAAGCAAGCAAGCAAAGTGGAGAATTTAGATTAAGCTGAAAGCAGTGCATGCATGCAAATAAGTTAAGCAAGCATTTATTTATTTATTTATTTTGTTTAGTTACGGTAGTGTTGTTCTTGTTGCTCTGTCTGTTCTCCATCCAGAGGTCGGTTCAAGCGGCCTGAATGGCAATGGTTTATACTGTTTGCTGTCAGCCCAGGCTCTCTTCCGTTTGTAGGTCCATTCATCGGGTCTGCTATTGGTTAGCAGTTTATTCTAGTCAGTGTAGCATGCCTCGTGTTTTCTTCATCAGTCGTTCGTTGTTCTGCGCGTTTCCTTGTCCCGTTCTGTGAGGTCATGGAGCTAGGATCTCTGGATCGGGGTCGCGGGATGCCAGCGGTGGAATCTAGTTCCCTGGACTACCTGTCTCGCTGGCCTCGTGATGGCTGGGAGGCTTTCCGTCCCGATCTCGTTGGCTCTCGCTCTCCGTTGGGTCAGGCAGCCACCCGCCGTTGGTGCGTGTCCCGTCCCGCACCCGCCCCGGGTGACTCAGGCTGAGGTTCCAGCGACCAGATTTCACCGGTCTATTCGCCGGGTAGGTTCCTCGTTTGCCGTCGGCTCGTTCCGGTCCCAGTCTCTCTCTGGAGCTTCATGAGTGTTCTCTGCCTGGCCCGGCAGCCGTCCGCGGCTGAACTCTCCAGCCGGTTCGGGTGAATCAGGCGGATTGGATGTGGGAGACCTAATCCCAGTTTCGCGCTGTCCTTGGAGCTCTACGCGGTCCCTCTTTGCTGGCGCAGGGGGGGGACTCGTGGTCTGGCCTGGGAAGCGTCACGGCCCTCCGCGCTGCTAGGGTCACCGGCAGCGAGATGGCTCGGCAGCCCTCCGTGACACCCCAATCCCAGCCGTGCTCTCCACGCTCGGATCTGACGCCCAAGCAGCCCCGGTCCCGATCTGGGCGCCTTCGATTAGAGTCAGCAGTGCAGCAATCCACAACCTCTCCAGCCGGCTGCTCCTGCCTGGCGCCGGGGACCGCTCCACGAGGCGGCAGACCACCAGTCTTGGACTCGCTCGCCTGTACTCTGCCTCGGCGAGGCCGTCGCAGCTTTGCAGACCTCTTTTCAGCTCTGGGTCTGCTCCGGTCCCTTTCGGTCCAGCAAGGAATGGCGCGTGATGGTCTAGGTAAGTCCAACTCTTTTGGGTCTCGGGAGCTCACTTCGGAGCTCCTTACCTGTCGGCCATCGATTTTTTTACTCGTTCCAAAAGTAGAAAGAGTAGGGGACACTCAAGGAAATTACATGGAAATAATTTTAAAACAAATAGGCGGAAATATTTTTTCACTCAAGGAATAGTTAAGTACTGGAACTCTTTGCCAGAGGAGGTGGTAACAGCAGTTAGCATATCTGGGTGTAAAAAAGTTTGGAGAAATTCCTGGATGAAAAGTCCATAGTGTTGCAGGAATTACCACTATTGTTAGCAGAATCTGTGGTACTTCAGGAGTCAAACAGCACACACCAGAATGAGGGAGAAATCTTCTTTATTTGCCAGCAAACAAAGTAGGACATCAGCTCTAGCTCTATTCTTCTCTTTCTCAGCTCTCTGTGTCTTGTGGCTTCTGTCTATCCTCTTCAGCTCTCTTCTTCTGTCTGTTCCAACCTAAGCTCAGGGTTGCCAGGTGGAAAATTTTTTTCCAGCCCAAAAAACAGCCCAAAACCCGCCCAAACACAAACCCCGCCCCTGACACCCCCACCCCCGCGTCATCACCCCCGCCCCCGCCATCATCAACCCCGCCCCCGCCGCCACTGGCCCCGCCTCCCACGTCACCGGCCCCGCCTCCCCGTCATCGGCCCCGCCTCCCCGTCATCGGCCCCGCCTCCCACGTCATCGGCCACGCCCAAAACGTCACTAACCCCGCCCAAAAACGTCACTAACCCCGCCCCCCGCGGCCGAAAAAACCGCCCTGAAGCCCAAAAACAGCCCAAAAAACCGCAACCCGCCGCGGGCAAAAATTTCCCGCGGCGGGTCGCGGAAAACCGCCCAATTGGGCGGTAAAACCGCCCACCTGGCAACACTGCCTAAGCTGCCTCTGCTCCCATTTATATACAGTTCTAAACCTCCTCTCTAGCCCCCCCTTCTCACCAGATGGCAAAGAGTAGATTGATTACCCTGCCTGAACCAATCATCTCTATACATATATTCCAAATATCAGTTACATAGGTTTGATATATTCCTAAACTGACCTATGACCTGGGGCCCCTCACATTAGACAATGGGGCACCAGAACTCTTGCATTTTATTATGATTAAATTCTCATATTCCCAGCTAACTTCATACTAACTGGGTTCTGGCATTCATTAAGGGGTCAAGGGCCAATCTTACTTAATGGCATACAAATATAGTTTGTTATTACTTTCAGGACCAGTCCTACACTTAACTATAATTCATCAAGACTTTCCCTGACCTCTTTCACCTATTAGCTTCATACATTGAACTAGCTAGGACTGTAGATAATGCAAACCAGATGCTGACCTCTTCAACTCTTACTTGAAAAGTAACACTGAGTTGAAAAGATATTCTACATAGGATTATTAATTACACAGAATAAAACATATTCTACAATAAACAGAAATCAAAATTCCTTATAAAACATATTCTAAATATCTATAATGGTATCTATAATATCTAGAATATCTATATCTATATCTAAGCTATCTTCTAACTAGCATTAAACTAATCCTTTAAGACTACAGTATGTCTGCAACATGCCTTGTTCATAATGATATACATATGTGGTAAACTAATATCTATGAACTAGCCTTAACCCTCCATCACTCACATAGGGGTCAAAGAAAGTTTCTCTCTCTGACCTTTCTAACCTTTAGCCTAGCCAAAGCTAGCAATTAAAACCAGATGGCATTCCTCCATCACTTGCAGGGCTAAAAAGTTAAAATAGAATTATTTCTGTGCCCACGCTGTCTCAATAGTTTGCTATTGACACAGATATGGGAAGCAACTGCTTGCCCTGGGATTTGTAGTATGGAGTGTTGCTATGATTTGGGTTTCTGCCAGGTACTTGTGACCTAGCTTGGCCACTGTTTGGAAAACAGGATACTGGGCTAGATGGACCATCGGTCTGACCCAGTACTCTTAGTTAAAAAAATATTGAACAAGGTCGGAGAAAAGATTGATCCTTATAGAACGCCTGAATTGAGAGTAAATGGCTTCGATTTCTGGTCTTTGACATAAGACTGTATACGAGCAATCGGAGAGGAAAGATTTGAACTGAAGTTTCTGTACTATGATGTTTTCTAGATCCTGTCTGATTTGGATGAAGAGTATTAGTTTTTGAAAGGAAATCTTAAAGTTGTGTGTGAATGGTGGTTTTGACAGTTTTTATGAGAAAAGGAAGGTTTGCTATGGGGTGATAATTCCCCTTGTCTGAGAGAGGTTTGGATGGGTTTTTTAGCTTAGGCCTTAGGATAGCTTGTTTTCAGGCCTCCAGCATTATACCTGAAGATAGGGAAGAAGTAATCATTTGCGACATATAAGGGCCTAGCTCCTGGGCAGATTTTTAATGAAAGTGGAAGGGATAGGGTCTTGAGGGGCAGTAGTGAGTTTCATTCCTTTTATTATGGTGTCTAGCTGCGATTTGGATGGGGTATGAAATGCGTTGAGTAGGCTGAGCAATAGATGAGGTTGTGAAGCAGGGCTATGTGACATAATTGATTTATGGGCGAAGGTGTTATGATGAACAGCAGTATTATCTTTGAAATAGTCCGCAAGATCTTGGCTGGAGGGGAGCGTGGAGGGATCAACAGGAGGGGATGAGGTGCAGTTAATGATTTCAGGGTTTGATAAAGTATAGCTGTGTTTGGTGCTTTAGCTATCTTAGAAGAGTAAGGAAAGAGCCAGAGAAGTGATAGGAGAGATTAAGGTCCCAATGCTCAAAATTTGCCATTAAATACTGCAGTTGCTGTTGAACTTATCAATTTCTAAAAAGCGACCAATGCTCAAAGGAAATTGCATGCAAATGAGATGCAAGGAAAATCTGCAAGTGGCTCGGTAGGGAAAGCGCTTAGCACATGCACAGAACAGTCTCTCAGTAAGAGTCCATGTTCTGCGTTGCGCATACCCAGGAATCATTTTGTCCCACTGCTCCTTTCCCCTGCAGTGCTCAGCTTAGTTGCTTTCCTTCTGACCTCCCCCCAATTGGTTTTGCTGGTTTGCTTGGGGAATCTCCTCCTTGTTTAAGCCCCCCAGCTGACATCATAGGGTCTTTCCCAAGCCCCTCTAAGCTGATTTCTGCTCTCTGACACTGTTTTGCTCCTCCTGCTATTGAAAAATGCAAACAGACTGCATACAACAATAGCTCCAGACCCCCCCCCCCCCCCCCCCCCCCGCTGTAAATTCTAGCACATTAAAGGTAGGTGCTCCTTTCTGTGCAAAGCACGAAATGCTCATTGTAATATTAATGAGCTCGTTATAATACGTTTGCTTAGGATTCTTAGTAGCTGCTAAAGCAAACCTCTTTGTTCAGTAGACGCTACGTAACATTTGCTTTTGATCGGCTACAACAGGTCTAAAGCAAACGTTGCAACCATGGTAAGCTTTGTGCATTGGCCCCTTAGTGTGGATAGTGAACTCAGGTTTGGCACAAGGGCAGACAGGTACAATAAACTCTGAACAGGACAGTGCTGCCTAACACTGATCAGAAATCAGAACTGAACACATTACCAAGAGGAGTGAATGTACAGAACCATGAGGGCCCACTTGTACCTTCAGGGGATAACCCGTTCCTTTCTAAGTATCTTATTCTGTATTTACCATACATAGACTCTTTTCCTGTAGCTGCTGTTAGAAAAACAGAGGAAATGATGACAGATAAAGAACACACAGTCTATCCAGGCTGCCAATTCATACCGACTACTAATCTCTACTATCCCTTTCTCTCCCTCAGAGGTCCCCTGCTTTCTTGAATTCAGATATAGTCCTCAGCTGCACCACCACCATGTATCCACCATCATTTCCATGAAGAAATCTATCCCCTTTCACCTTCATCCTATGACCCTTCTTCCAGAGCTCCCTTACAATTGCATTTATTCTACAAAGGTATTTAAATATCTTTGTCCTATCTTCTGTCCCCTGCCTTTTTACTTACTGAGATCTTTAATCTATCACCATGTGCTTTATGATGAAAAACACTGACCATTTAGGTAGCCACCCTCTGAACTGATTCCACCCTGTATATATCTTTTTGAAGGTGTGGTCTCCAGAATTGTACACAGTTCTCTACATGAGGTCTCACCAGAGATTTGCAAAGAGGCACTTTCACCTTCTTTTTCCTGCTGTCTGTTCCTTTCTCTATGCAGCTAAGCATCCTTCTGGTCTTTGCTGTCCCATTTTCTACCTTTTTTTGCCATGTTAAGATGATCAAATATGATTAACACCAGGTCCTTTTTTTTTGTTTGTTGTTGTGCACAGAAGTACTTCACTCCCTATACCATTCCCTTCGGTTTTTGCAACCTAAATGCATGTCTTGATTTTTTAACATTAAATTTTAGATCATTCCTCAAGTTTAGCTAGATCCCTACGTGTGTTATCCCACTTTTCGGGGTGTATACCCTATTACAGATAATGGTATCATCCAGAAAGAGACAAATCTTATCTGACAATCCATTAACACTCAAAGCTGGGACCCACTACTCAGGGTCCAACCACTCCCATCCCTTCCCCCTCACTCTTCTCCCCCTCCATAACCTATCAGTAACATAACCTGCAGAGAGACACAACACACCCAATTGGAGTGACAAAAGGCCGCAGCTTTGTTTATTATTACAGTTAAGCAATAACATTTCAACCCGAGACATACAAAATAGCATTTGAAAAACACGGTTTCCCCCACATAGCTACTCGCCTTATCAGCTGAGCAGCCAAATTCAGCATGTCATTACATAGCAACTCCTCTTAGCCCTGCCCTGGTAGCAAGGGCCCAGGGAGCAGGCTTGGACCTCCGTGCCTACATAACTGGGTCACCTGACCCAATAGTAAAACCCCTATGAGCCAGAGTCCCTCTAGCTCAGGTAACTGCCACCAGAAGCCAGCACCACTTCTTGCTGGCTTCCCTTCCCTCCCCCCCCCCCCCCGAAATAACTCGAAGCTGTGGTCCTTCTGGGCTCCCCTGAGCAGACAATGCTCAATAGCTTCCTGGAAGTTGTTAAGAAACAAGTCTAAGCCCACATCTGATAAGTGCACCCCGCTCTACCCAAATATCCTCGTGCATTTAGGATCCATCCAGCTGTGTTTCAACTGATATCCTCCCCCTCCCCAAACTAGGAACCAAGCAATAGGCTCAAAGAAAATGGTATACAGTACAACAAAGAGAAAAAAGGAGGGGGCGAAGAGGAAATCAAGAGGATCAATTTGCCTTTACCAACAAAATCTTCTTGCCAAACCCAAGACCCACGGAACATAAGAATAGCCATACTGGGTTAGACAGTGGTCCATATAGCCCAGTACCCTGCTTCCAACAGTGGCCAAAATAGGTCAAAAGTACCTGAAGAATCCAAAATAGTAAAATAAAACACCAATTTTTAAAAAGGGTTCTAGGGATGATCTGGGAAATTATAGACCGGTAAACCTGATGTCAGTGCTGGGAAAAATAGTGGAAACTATTATAAAGAATAAAATTACAGAACACATAGACAAGCATGGTTTAATGGGACTGAGTCAGCATGGGTTCAGCCGAGGGAAGTCTTGCCCCACCAATTTGCTTCATTTCTTTGAAGGCTTGAATAAACATGTGGATAAAGGTGAGCCGGTTGATGTAGTATATCTAGATTTTCAAAAAAGCTTTTGATAAAAGTTCCTCATGAGAGACTTATGAGAAAATTATAGAGTCTTGGGATAGGAAACAAGGTTCTGGTGTGGATTAGGAATTGGTTATTGGAAAGCAAACAGAGGGTAGGATTAAATGGTCATTTCTCTCAATGGAGGAGAGTGGAGTGCCACAGGGATCTGTACTGAGTCCAGTGCTATTTAACATATTTATAAATGATATGGAAATCAGAACATCGAGTGAGGTGATTAAATTTGCAGATGACACAAAACTATTCAAGGTTGTTAAAACATGTGCGGACTGTGAAATATTGCAGGAAGACCTTAGGAAATTGGAAGACTGGGCATTCAAATGGCAGATGAAATTTAATGTGGAAAAATGCAAGGTGATCCACATTGGAAAGAATAATCCAAGTCATAGTTATCTGATGCTAGGGTCCACCTTAGGGGTCAGCTCTCAAAAAACAAGATCTGGGTGTCGTTGTAGATAGTACGCTGAAATCTGCTCAGTGTGTGGCAGTGGCCAAAAAAGCAAACAGGATGTTAGGAATCATTAGGAAAGGGATGGGGAATAAGACTGAAAATACTATAATGCCTTTGTATTGCTCCACGGTGCTTCTGCACCTTGAGTATTGCATTCAGTTCTGGTCACCATATCTCAAAAAAGATATAGCGGAATTAGAAAAGGTTCAAAGAAGAGCAATAAAAATGATAAAGGGGATGGAACTTCTCTCGTATGAGGAAAGACTAAACAGGTTAGGGCTCTTCAGCTTGGAAAAGAGATGGATGAGGGGAGATTTGATTGAGGTGTACAAAATTCTGAGTGGTGTAGAACGAGAAGTAAATTGATTTTTTACTCGTTCCAAAGTACAAAGACTAGGGGACACTCGAGGAAGTTACATGGAAATAATTTTAAAACAAATAGGAGGAAATATTTTTTCACTCAACGAATAGTTAAGCTCTGGAACTGTTTGTCAGAGGATGTAGTAACAGCGGTTAGTATATCTGGTTTTAAAAAAGGTTAGGACAAATTCCTGGAGGAAATGTTCATAGTCTGCTATTGAGACAGACATGGGAAGCAACTTCTTGCCCTGGGATTTGTAGTATGGAGTGTTGCCACGATTTGGATTTCTGCCAGGTATTTGTGACCTGGCTTGGCCACTGTTTGGAAAACAGGATACTGGGCTAGATAGACCATTGGTCTGACCCAGTATTGCTACTCTTATGTTCTAAACCTATCCCTCAAGAATAAATAAAAAAAATCAAATATAAAGAAATAGGTGTCTCAGCCAACAGATCTTCTCTTCAATGATATACCATCAATTTCTATATGGCAGAAAAGGAGGACATCATTATAGAAATAGAAGTTACATGAAAATAATTTTAAAACAAATAGGAGGAAATATTTTTTCACTCAATGAATAGTTAAGCTCTGGAACTCTTTGTCAGAGGATGTAGTAACAGCGGTTGGTATATCTGGTTTTAAAAAAGGTTAGGACAAATTCCTGGAGGAAATGTCCATAGTCTGCTATTGAGACAGACACAGGAAGCAACTGCTTGCCCTGGGGTTTGTAGTATGGAGTGTTGCAATGATTTGGATTTCTGCCAGGTACTTGTGACTTGGCTTGGTCACTGTTTGGAAAACAGGATACTGGGCTAGAGAGACCATTGGTCTGACCTAGTATGGCTACTTGTATGTTCTTATGTTCTAAACCTTTCTCCGAGGACAAGCAGGCTGCTTGTTCTCACATATGGGTGATGTCCGACAGCAGCCCCAGGAATGAAATCGTCCTAGCAACAAAGTTTGCAGAGCCCTCGCGCGTCTGCGCGCACACCGCGCATGCGCGACCGACTTCCCGCCCGAATCGTGAACGTGCCTTAGTCTCTTTTTTTCCGTGCTCAGGGTAGCTGTTTTTCCGCTGCTCTGCGCCCCAGAAAGAGCCCTCACAGCTTCACTGTTCGTTTTCGTGTTTTCAGCGATATGTTTCGTCAAGTCTTTGTCTTCAGTTTTTCAAAAAAAAAAAAAGAACTTTTTTCCTGTATCGCTTAATTTTTGGCCTCTAAGTTTCCTTTCGTTTTCGTGCACGGCCTTTTTGGCCGCCCGTACGGGTGTTTTCCTTTTTTGGTGCCTTTTTTCGGCATCAACGCGTCTTCTGATTTCGCTGACGTGATTTTTTTCACCCATGTCATCGAAGCCTGCCAGTGGCTTAAAGAAGTGCATGCGGTGCAACCGGACGATCTCGCTCATTGATCCGCACGTTTCGTGCCTTCAGTCTTGGGGATGGTCATCGTCCCACTGCCTGTACTTTGTGTCTTCAGCTTAAAAAGAGGACCCAGGCGGCGAGATCGGCTCAGTGGAACCTTCTGTTCAGAGCTCCGTCCGGTTCTTCAAGGTCGACGTCGGCAGCGGTACTGAGGTCATCGACGGCGGTGTCGATGTCGGCATCGGAGAGTGCATCGATGTCGGGAACGCAGGTGATGGCTGTCCATAGGGCCCCCCATGCTGGTAGCAGTGAGCCATCAAGTGGGTCTCCACCCGCCTCGAGGGCTCCTGCGGTACAGAGCCACCAGGACTGTTCTCTTTCGGACCCAACCCCAAGGAGGCGTGTGGATTCCACGTCCTCCTCGTCGGTACCGGGGGCTTCTGGTGACGTGCTTCGAGCGAAGGAGAAGAAGCATCGCCATCGGTCACCTTCCCGCCACGGTACCAGAGCTCCGGGGCACCGAAGGATTCGGTACTCGCCAAGCGTCAATGCTGAGAGGACCGCTCCCCCTCTATACAGGAAGTGTTGATGCGCTTCTCACCGGACAGCCCGGTACCCGCCTCCCCACCCCAGGCAGATTCCGGCATTGTTTCCTGTACCGGCCCCTCAGCTTCTCTCGACGGATGCTCTGGCGAGCGCCTCCGAGCCGTCCTTCCTGGGATCATGGAAGGGCTGCTGCAATCATCAGCTTCGGTACCGGGGGTGCTTGCGCTGCCGGTACCGATGGGGGATGCGGCGGCTGGCTCACTGCCTGTGGTGAGGCCTCCGACGCAGGTGCCACTTGCGGTACCGGCTTTGACTGTCTCGGTGCTGGTGCTGCGTGCGGCATCTGCTTCGGGGGCCACCCGAGTTGACTCCCCTCCGTCGTCGATGGAGGGAGCTTCATTGCCGCCGGTGTGGAAGTCTTCTTCTCGACCCCGCCATCGAGGACGTAGTGCCTCGGCGTCAAGATGGGCTCGGCTTCGGACTGTGGTCAGTGAACTGGTGTCCGATACTGAAGGGGAGGACTCCTGGGATGCAGAGGAGGACACCCGGTATTTCTCTGACGAGGAGTCTGGTGGTCTTCCCTCTGATCCCACTCCTTTGCCAGAGAGGAAGCTTTCTCCTCCTGAGATCTTGTCCTTCTCCTCCTTTGTCCAGGAAATGTCTACGGCCATTCCCTTCCCAGTGGTTACTGAGGATGAGCCCAGGGCTGAGATGTTCGAGGTCCTGGACTATCCTTCATCACCTAAGGAATCGTCCACTGTTCCTCTGCATAATGTCCTTAAACAGACATTGCTGACGAACTGGGCAAAACCCTTATCTAACCTCCACATTCCCAAAAAGATTGAGTCCCAGTATAGGATCCATGGGGACCCAGAGTTGATGAAGACCCAGTTGCCTCATGACTCTGGTGTTCTGGATTCTGCTCTCAAGAGAGCCAAGAGTTCTCGGGATTATGGCCTTCTGTATGCGTATCCTCCCATACCTTTGGTGGGGAAGACTTTGCTGAAACTCAAGCAGGATCGCGGCACCAAGATTCTGATCAAGCCCTTCTGGCCGCGCCAGATCTGGTTCCCTCTTGTTCTGGAGTTGTCCTCCGAAGAACCGTGGAGATTGGAGTGTTTTCCAACCCTCATTACTCAGAACGAGGGGGCGCTTCTGCATTCCAACCTCCAGTCTCTGGCTCTCACGGCCTGGATGTTGAGAGCGTAGACTTTGCCTCCTTGGGTCTGTCGCAGGGTGTCTCCCGAATCCTGCTTGCTTCCAGGAAAGATTCCACTAAAAAGAGTTACTCTTTTAAATGGAAGAGGTTTGTCATCTGGTGTGACAGCAAGGCCCTAGATCCTCGCTCTTGTCTAAGGTTTGGCAATTAAAATTCAATGCGAAGAAATGCAAAGTGATGCATTTAGGGAGTAGAAACCCACGAGAGACTTATGTGTTAGGCGGTGAGAGTCTGATAGGTACTGAGGGGGAGAGGGATCTTGGGGTGATAGTATCCGAGGATCTGAAGGTGATGAAACAGTGTGACAAGGCGGTGGCCGTAGCGAGAAGGTTGCTAGGCTGTATAGAGAGAGGTGTGATCAGCAGAAGAAAAGAAGTGTTGATGCCCCTGTACAAGTCGTTGGTGAGGCCCCACCTGGAGTATTGTGTTCAGTTTTGGAGGCCGTACCTTGCGAAGGATGTTAAAAAAATGGAAGCGGTGCAAAGAAAAGCTACGAGAATGGTATGGGATTTGCGTTCCAAGACGTATGAACAAAGACTTGCTGACCTGAACATGTATACCCTGGAGGAAAGGAGGAACAGGGGTGATATGATACAGACGTTCAAATACTTGAAATGTATTAATCTGCAAAAAAATCTTTTCCGGAGATGGGAAGGCGGTAGAACGAGAGGACATGAAATGAGATTGAAGGGGGGCAGACTCAAAAAAGATGTCAGGAAGTATTTTTTCACGGAGAGGGTGGTGGATGCTTGGAATGCCCTCCCGCGGGAGGTGGTGGAGATGAAAACGGTAACGGAATTCAAACATGCGTGGGATGTGCATAAAGGAATCCTGTGCATTAGGAATGGATCCTCAGAAGCTTAGCCGAAATTGGGTGGCGGAGCAGGTGGGGGAAGAGAGGTTGGTGGTTGGGAGGCGAGGATAGTGGAGGGCAGACTTATGCGGTCCATGCCAGAGCCAGTAATGGGAGGCGGGACTGGTGGTTGGGAGGCGGGAAATACTGCTGGGCAGACTTGTAGGGTCTGTGCCCTGAAAAAGGCAGGTACAAATCAAGGTAAGGTATACACATATGAGTTTATCTTGTTGGGCAGACTGGATGGACCATGCAGGTCTTTTTCTGCCGTCATCTACTATGTTACTATGTTACACAGACCCTGCTTGAATACCTTCTGCACTTATCTGAGTCTGGTCTTAAGACCAACTCCGTAAGAGTTCATCTTAGTGCAATTAGTGCTTTTCATTATCGTGTAGAAGGTAAACCTATCTCTGGACAGCCTTTAGTTGTTCGCTTCATGAGAGGTTTGCTTTTGTCAAAGCCCCCTGTCAAACCTCCACCAGTGTCATGGGATCTCAACGTCGTTCTCACCCAGCTGATGAAACCTTCTTTTGAGCCACTGAATTTCTGCCATCTGAAGTACTTGACCTGGAAGGTCATTTTCTTGGTGGCTGTTACTTCAGCTCGTAGAGTCAGTGAGCTCCAAGCCTTGGTAGCCCATGCTCCCTATACTAAATTTCATCATAACAGAGTAGTCCTCCGTACTCACCCTAAGTTCCTGCCAAAGGTGGTGTCAGAGTTCCATCTGAACCAGTCAATTGTCTTGCCAACATTTTTTCCCCGTCCTCATATCCGCCCTGCTGAACGTCAGTTGCACACATTGAACTGCAAGCGAGCATTGGCCTTCTATCTGGAGCGGACAAGTCCCCACAGACAGTCCGCCCAAATGTTTGTTTCTTTTGATCCCAACAGAAGGGGAGTGCCTGTCGGGAAACGCACCATTTCTAATTGGCTAACAGATTGCATTTCCTTCACTTATGCCCAAGCTGGGCTTACTCTTGAGGGTCATGTCACGGCTCATAGTGTTAGAGCCATGGCAGCGTCAGTGGCCCACTTGAAGTCAGCCACTATTGAAGAGATTTGCAAGGCTGCGACGTGGTCATCTATCCACACATTCACATCTCATCACTGCCTTCAGCATGATACCCGACGCGACAGTCGGTTTGGGCAGTTGGTGCTGCAGAATCTGTTTGGGGTTTAGAATCCAACTCCACCCCCCTAGGCCCATTTTTGTTCTGTTCCAGGCTGCACTCTCAGTTGTTATTTTTCAGGTCAATCTCTGTCATGTCCTCGCCGTTGCGAGGCCCAGTTGACCCTGTTTGTTGTTTTGAGTGAGCCTGGGGGCTTGGGATACCCATATGTGAGAACAAGTAGCCTGCTTGTCCACGGAGAAAGTGAGGTTACTTACCTGTAGCAGGTATTCTCCGAGGACAGCAGGCTGATTGTTCTCACCAACCCGCCCACCTCCCCTTTGGAGTTATCTCTTCCCTTGTCTTTGCTTGTGACTTGACTGAGGCACGTTCGCGATTCTGGCGGGAAGTAGGTCGCGCGTGCGCGGTGCGCATGCGGGCGTGTGAGGGCTCTGCAAACTTTGTTGCTAGGAAGATTCTGTTCCTAGGGCTGCCGTCGGACGTCACCCATATGTGAGAACAATCAGCCTGCTGTCCTCGGAGAATACCTGCTACAGGTAAGTAACCTTGCTATCCCTCAAGAATTAATAAAAAAAATCAAATATAGAGAAATAGATGTCTCAGCCAACAGAACTTCTCTTCAATGATATACCATCAATTTCTATATGGCAGAAAAGGAGAATATCATTATAGAAGTATAAGGTACCAGACCACTCACAACACACAGCTGTCCCAAGTCCTAGCCTTGTTTAAAACAACACATCTGTCACTCCGGCCTCCACCCTACCTCAATATTCTTATAGCAAAATTAAAAAAAAAACTTATTAAAGAAAATAAGCAAGCACATAGCTTCAAATTTAAAGTAGCAACGCTGTTGTCAAATCACACACCCAACGCCCACAAATGCACAATGGCATTTTGGCGGTACAGGCTGCTTCCAGAGTTGATAGTGTAGCATGATTGGATGAATTTTCAGGGTTATTAATTTTGCTGGATACAGATATATAAAAGTGTTTTGCAAAGAATCAGAAAGCAGATCTGGCCCCATCCTCCTCCTTCAGACCATGAAACCAGAAATGAAAAGAAATGTTAAATGGTCAATCAGTGTATAACAAAATTAGGCTGGGTGGATGTAGGAAAGTTAATCACCACATTCTCCAAGAACAGGATCTGTGTATTCACAGCAAAGAGGCTGGACATGACAAAAGAAAAGAGCATCTACCTGAAACTCCGAGACAATGACTCTCTTAATCTTGTTAAGTGCATTCTGGAGTGTGTACTACAGCACATGGTCAGCCAGGTAACATGTGACCAGCTAAATCAACTGTTTTATGTCTCTGTCTCAAAACCCAGAAAGAACCAGTTTCACCTATTCGTGAGTTTTGATTGGATTAATACACCCCACCTGGACTTCAGCCTATGACCCAACAAGAATTAAAAAAACTGGATTCTCACAGAAACAATCCCTCTGGCATCTCTCTGGACCATCCCTGAATCTCTCTGGGCTGTGGACTCCACACACACCCAAGATAAGACTTTCTCCAGGTTCCACTACCATCAACTCTGCACATAGAAGAATTCTTTCCCAGCAAAGAATCCACCATGAAGCTACAGAGACAAGACCTCATTCACCACTTCAATCAGCAGCAGAAAGAATACATCTGAGCCTCAATCAATTAATATTAATCCAGCATAATTAGTAATTCTTTTTAGCAATATTTATCTTGTTGCACATTTCCCTTGTGTAAAATTCCTTAACTGAGCTAAAATTATCGTTATCTGTACCTAAGAATAAGAATCTAGCCCATATATTTCCTTAAACATTATATACCCTGCAAATAAGTGGGAAAATGTGGGATACAAGTGCAACAAAATAAATATAGTGCAGGTTAGGGCAATTCCCCAACACATATATATAGATCTTTATTATAATAGAACAATACCAGTCACTCAAAACTACACAAAAAAACAAAACAAATAAATTCAGCACATCAATAAAATACCCCATGGAGACTGTTGCATATATTTAGATTGATGATAATTGTTAGAATTTATTTTTTGGTATGGTTTGTCTATTTGTTTTTGTACATTTATGTGTGTATATAGTACCTCGCCCTGGATAAGGGCGGTTTATAAATAATAAATCTAAATGTAAAAGCATAAGGTTAAACAACATCTGGGACAGCTGTGCGATGTGAGAGGTCCGGTACCTTTATTTCTATAACTGATGTCCTTCTTCCCTGCCATATAGAAATTAATGGTATTTCATTGATGAGGAGTTCTGTTGGCTGAGACACCTGTTTCCCTATATTTGATTTGTAGAAACCCAAATAGTAGAACCATTCCATGCTACCAATCCCAGGGCAAGCAGTGCCTTCCCCCATGTCCATCTCATAAGTACATAAGTACATAACTAATGCCATACTGGGAAAAGACCAAGGGTCCATCGAGCCCAGCATCCTGTCCACGACAGCGGCCAATCCAGGCCAAGGGCACCTGGCAAGCTTCCCAAACGTACAAACATTCTATACATGTTATTCCTGGAATTTTGGATTTTTCCAAGTCCGTTTAGTAGCGGTTTATGGACGTCCTTTAGGAAACTGTCCAACCCCTTTTTAAACTCTGCTAAGCTAACCGCCTTCACCACTTTCTCCGGCAACGAATTCCAGAGTTTAATTACACGTTGGGTGAAGAAAAATTTTCTCCGATTTGTTTTAAATTTACTACACTGTAGTTTCATCGCATGCCCCCTAGTCCTAGTATTTTTGGAAAGCGTGAACAGAAGCTTCACATCCACCTGTTCCACTCCACTCATTATTTTATATACCTCTATCATGTCTCCCCTCAGCCGTCTCTTCTCCAAGCTGTATAGCCCTAGCCTCCTTAGTCTTTCTTCATAGGGAAGTCGTCCCATCCCCGCTATCATTTTAGTCGCCCTTCGCTGCACCTTTTCCAATTCTACTATATCTTTCTTGAGATGCGGCGACCAGAATTGAACACAATACTCAAGGTGCGGTCGCACCATGGAGCAATACAACGGCATTATAACATCCTCACACCTGTTTTCCATACCTTTCCTAATAATACCCAACATTCTATTCGCTTTCTTAGCCGCAGCAGCACACTGAGCAGAAGGTTTCAGTGTGTTATCGACGACGACACCCAGATCCCTTTCTTGGTCCGTAACTCCTAACGTGGAACCTTGCATGACGTAGCTATAATTCGGGTTCTTTTTTCCCACATGCATCAATAACAGACTACGGACGTTTACTCCAGGAATTTGTCTAAACCTTTTTTAAACATCTCTGACCTGCTCCGGAACTATTCCACAGTGTTTGGAAGTCTGCACTTGCAGTCTTTGCTGATTGTTATCCTATTGGGACTGTTCTATGATACCATCTCATTGCAGCGTGGGAGCATGTTCCGCCCTTTGTTCCTCTTTGTCAACTTGGCATTGGTTGTGGGAGCAAGCTCCGCCCACTGACTGTCAGAAGCTGTAGGGTATTTAAACTGCGGCACCTAGTGGCACCCCGCCACTCAGCATGCTGCCTAAGGTGCAAGCCAAAGGCGCACACCTTAGTGCGGCACCTGGTACAGTACCTGGGTTATTGAGATTATATTGCTAGATCTGATTAATTTTAGGTTGCTTTTTGTTTTTTCTTTTCTGTTTTGTATTTCTAGTGGAGATAGAATGGTTTCCAGTATGGATTGGTTTGTTTGGATTACGATTGGTTACTTTTATCAGGGAGACTTGGATTTTGTTAGTAAGGCCAACCCTATATTTTATGATTACAGTAGATCCAAGCAGTTTATTATAAATGCTAAAGTTGCTAGGGCTCTTCAGCTTGGAGAAAAGGCGGCTTAGGGGAGATATGATAGAGGTCTATAAAATAATGAGTGGAGTGGAATAGGTAGACCTGAAGTGTCTGTTTACACTTTCCAAAAATACTAGGACTAGGTGGCATGCGATGACGCTACAAAGTAGTAAATTTAAAACAAATCGGAGAAAAGTTTTCTTCACTCAACGTGTAATTAAACTCTGGAATTCGTTGCCAGAAAATGTGGTAAAGGTGGTTAGCTTAGCAGAGTTTAAAAAAGGTTTGGATGGCTTCCTAAAGGAAAAGTCCATAGACCATTATTAAATTGATTTATGGATTTGGGGAAAATCCACTATTTCTGGGATGAGCAGCATAAAATGTTTTGTACTTGGGATCTTGCCAGGTATTTGTGACCTGGATTGGCCACTGTTGGAAACAGGATGCTAGGCTTGATGAACCTTTGGTTTGTCCCAGTATGGCAATACTTATGTACGTATGTAACGTGGCCCAAAAGATAAATATCTACAGCCCATTGTGATGCAGCAGAGATATTGCAACGTACTCGTCTCCGCATTCCAGTGAAATTCGAAGGTCAGGTGCTGCAGTTTATGCTGGACTTCTGCAAAGCTACAGTCCATGTAAGAAAACAATTCTTGGCATACCGACCTAAATTAAAAGAAATAAACGCTAGTTATGGCCTCTTCTTCCCAGCTCAAATGCGCGTAACATACAACAATGTACGTTACTCTCCCAATGCTTTGGCTGCTTGCATCTCCATATCAGATAATGGCTGCCACAATGATATATGTGCTCACTAGATTCTAAGGTGGCTTAAGTCATAGTACTAGTTTTCTTACTTATCCTATATAATAATTCTCACCTCCAACAGGATGTGCCTGGGACCGTGCCTGCCGGAAGTGGTCTGCTAGGCAGGCACGCACTGACCTCAGTGACATCAGTGACAGACAATTTGGCAAAGCAAAACAATCTGAGTGCTGGCCATTAGGACACAGGGTTGATAGGAGAGTTTTAAAAGACTGAAGGAACCGAAAGTGTTAAATGGGGGGAGGGGGAGAGTTCTGAAAGACTGACATGAACATTTGGGAAAGGAAAACAATCTGAATGCTGGCCATTAGGACACAGGGTAGATAGGAGAGTTTTAAAAGACTGAAGGAAACGAAAGTGTTAAATTGGAGAAGGGGGGGGGGGGCGGAGTTGTGAATGACTGAAAGACATGCAAATTTGGGACAGCAAAACAATCTCAATGCTGGCCATTAGCACACAGGGTACATAGGAGACTTTTAAAAGACTGAAGGAACCAAAAGTGTTCGGGGGAGGGGGGGGCAAGTTCTGAATGAATGAAAGAAATGAAAATTTAGGAGAGGAACACAATCTGAATGTCGGGCATT
This sequence comes from Microcaecilia unicolor, assembly GCF_901765095.1. Classification (NCBI taxonomy): domain Eukaryota; kingdom Metazoa; phylum Chordata; class Amphibia; order Gymnophiona; family Siphonopidae; genus Microcaecilia; species Microcaecilia unicolor. Next base: position 228,679,089 of record NC_044033.1, on the reverse strand, counting down.
TGTACACAGGGTAGATAGGACACTTTTTTAAAAAAATGAAGGAGGAGGGGTCACGTGACGCTATGGTGGAGAGAGGACGTGAGTGATCTTCTCTCCGCTGCCTGCCTGCTCTTTCTAGCGTCTGCAAAAGAATCAATCTCCCCCATACCGCAAAAAAATAAAGAGGAAGATTGCGCGAGTGTACCCGGTGAGCTGGAATAGCGGGAACCCCGATTATGGCAACGAAATCGGCCCAGAAAGAACGACAACGGGGAAAGACGCCGGAGTACAAGATGGCGGCGTCCCCTCCAGATACAGCTTCCTCGGTATCGTCGGCTTGGGTAGCGGAGATTACATCCGAACTAACAGTGGTAATGGAAGAACTTTTAGACCGACGCCTTGCCCCGCTGGATCAAAAACTTGATCAAAAGCTGGAACAGTTAAACGCTAAGCTAGAAGATTTAACTAAAGAATGTGTAGCGTTCCAAAATAAAACTAGCGAGGTGGAGGAAAGAATGACGGGTGTAGAAAACAATCAACAGGACTTAAAGAAAAAATTGTCTGACCTGGAATCCAAGCTGGAAGATTTGGAGAATCGCTCCAGACGGAATAATATCCGTCTGGTGGGTCTACCTGAAGCTCTGGGGGGAAGGCAATTAGAGAGAGTCCTTGAACAATGGCTGACAGACAACATTGAGTTTCCTGCAGCACTCGGCCCTCTAAGAATAGAGCGAGCCCACCGGCTGGGGGTAAGACAGATGGAATCTGCTAAACCACGGGTGATAATATGCCGGGTGTTAAACTTCATGCACAAGCAGCATATATTACAAGCAGCACGGTCCACCAATTCCTTGACTTATGAGAATAAAAAGGTTCTCTGCTTTCAAGATTATTCTGCGGGAATAGCAGCAAAAAGGAGGGCATTTTCGCCACTATGCTCAAAACTCTTTGATCTGAAAGTTCGTTTTACCCTACAATATCCTGCCACCTTGAGAATAACGCATCAGGGCAAAATGAGATCCTTCACGTCTGAAAAGGAAGCAAAAAATTTTGTGGATGGACTGGAACAGCTAGAGCCATCCACATCAGCGGATACAGTGCCTGCATGAACTAGCAAGGAATTAAAAGAAAGATCTGATAAAGTTCACCTCAATACTCCTTAATGGGGTTACACTTCAGGCAACACAGCGTGTGGATTGGGGAAGAACAAGTTAAGGATAACTTGAACAGTAACAGGAACAAGGAAGAAATCTTTAAAGTTACTGATGGACATTCACTTATGTTATGGACACTGTTAAGAGTTCTGTTTTGGGAGCACCGTGGGTGAGTTATTGATGGGGATTCCAGACATATAAAATAAAAAATGTTAAGGTGGAGATCCTGTATAATGAAAGGAGACAAGGAATCTAGAGAGTTTAATGATAGTAGTGGGGGGATAAAGGGAATCAGAAGAATGTAGAACTGTATGATAGAAGAGTAGAAGGGTAAGCGTTAAAAAGTGACGGTTTCCTTAGGGGAAACACATGCCAGGAGGGTATAGAAGGGGAAGCAAAGGGGGGGACGGGGGGAGGAAGGGGGGAGGGATTAGGGGAAGGTTTAGAGGAAAAGAAAGAAAGCAAAGTAAAACAGCGAGGTCAAATGGAATGTGGGTGGATGATGGCGCTGAATGTGACTGGTATTTCAGACTGCATTTTTTATTTTTGCCAATCGAATATGTGTTTGGTAAGAAAGGGGGGTGCCAAAGGCTGGGATGGCACCTCTCAATTAATATGGTTCACTATTGGTTGATCAAGACTGCTTCTCTTACGATAGATGATTAAGCTGGTAACATGGAACGTGGGAGGCATACACTCACCTATTAAAAGATCTAAAATCCTGCAGTACCTCCAAAGAATAGGAGCTGATGTGGCCCTTTTGCAGGAGACTCACCTCAGTGATCAGGAACACACAAAGTTAGCTAAATGGTGGGTGGGAGACTGTATTGCTTCATCTGCAATAGGCAACAAAGGAGGAGTAGCTATTCTTCTCAGGAAAGGGGTGGCGTCCCAGATTCAAAATGTGCACAAAGATCCAGAAGGGCGCTTTATTCTCTGTAACGTTACCATTGCTAGGCGGCAGATAACATTAGGCAGCATATATGCCCCAAACACGCTAGATCTTAAATTTTATAAACGACTTCTCCAAACCCTCACTAAGATGGCACCACTCCCCATGATGTTGGGGGGTGATTTTAATATGACGTGGGACCCACAAATTGATAAATCCCATCCGCATCCGAAAAAGGGGGCAATTAGCACTAGAGGACTACCTGATATGTGTGATACATTAGATCTTATAGATGTTTGGCGTACATTACACCCGACAGAAAGGGAATATACCCACCTGTCTAGGGCCCATCAAACCCAGTCAAGGATTGATTATTTGCTGATATCACGACAGACTTTTACAGACATCACTGACGCTACTATTGGACCTTGTGTGATCTCAGATCACGCCACAGTTTGGATGACGTGGCAAGTGGGAGATAATACTGCGCAAAAAAATAGGGGTTGGGCGTTTCCCAGCTATCTTTATAAAGACTCTAAATTTCGGGAATTTCTTATTGCCAAATGGGAAGAATACAGACATCTTAATGAAGGATCAGTGGAAGACTCGGCGATATTCTGGGAAGCAGCAAAGGCAGTCCTAAGAGGGGAGGTAATTAGCTATGTCAGTCACTATAAAAAAGTACGGGACCGAGAACTATTGCGCTTGGAAAAGCAATTACTAGGGCTGAGAAAACAATATGGTAAGACTCCGTCCCCTGGGGTGCGAAAAGAGTGGATGTCAGTTCAAGCAGCGGTGAACTCCCTGATACACGAGAGGGCGGTGAAGTCGCAGGTATACTATCGGTTTCAGCTGTATAAACATGGCAGTAAGGGGGGTAAACTGCTAGCTAAAGTAATAGCCTCACAGTATGCTTCTAGGCATATAGTGGCTATTAAAGATAAAAATGGGAAGGTACTACATACAGATGGGGAAATAAGGGACGCCTTCCATAGTTATTATAAACAACTCTATAGAGCAGGAGGCAGCCAAGACCTGCAAAGCGATATGTACTTACAAAATATAGAAACCCCCTTGTTAACACAAACAGACATTCAATATTTAAATGACCCTATAAATTGTGACGAAGTGGCTTGGGCAATCAGTCAAAGTAGATTAGGAAAGACACCTGGGGCAGATGGCTTCAAACCTGAATTCTATAAATTGATGGGCGATCAAATTGTCCCCACATTGACCAAGGTATTTAATGAATGGGTGGCAAGGGGAAAGCTGCCGGACGGCCTCAATTTAGCCCAGATAGTGGTATTACCTAAACCGAACAGAGATGGAATGTTGTTATCTTCCTACCGACCTATATCCCTGTTAAATTTCGAGGTAAAATTATGTGCAAAAATACTGGCTAATAGGTTGGGAAGAGTATTACCAAATCTCGTTCATGAAGCACAAGTGGGCTTTGTTCAAGGCCGTTCGGTTACAAAAAATTTGCGTAGTATCTTGATGGCACTAGAAAAGTTAAGAAACTCTGCAGAGCATGCATTATTGATCAGTTTCGACGCTGAAAAGGCGTTTGATCGTGTAGAATGGCCCTTTTTGTTTTCTGTCCTCACTAAATACGGATTTACTGGTTGGTTTGTGCAAGCAATTCAAACCTTGTATACCTCTCCTCGAGCACGGGTCTTGGTAAATGGCACATGGTCAGAGAATTTTGAGATAAGTCGAGGAACTAGACAAGGGTGCCCACTGTCACCGTTGCTTTTCGCTCTTTATCTAGATCCTTTAATCCGGGATGTAATTTCGAATAGGACTATTAGAGGAGTAATGATTGGACAGGCGGAATTTAAGATCGCGGCATTCGCAGATGATTTATTAATGACTCTTACTAGTCCTCGTAAGTCTCTTGCGGACCTTTTAGAAGTTTTTGCAGAATTTGGAGATTACTCCGGTTTTAAGCTTAATGTAACCCATATAGGGTTAAATTATTTTACCTGGGATGCCTCTGAGGGTGAGCTCCGGGGTAGGGAACCCAGCGTGGAACAGAGTAAGAAGGGGGAAGTGCTCCGGTGCACTTCTCCGGTGTTTTTTATTTTCTAAATGTGTTGGCGGGCGTGCTGTTGGGTGGCACGCGCTGAGGGGAAGCCACGAGGAGGGAGAAAAGCAGCTGATGGCACGAGCCAGATGCCGGCTTGTGCCAGGGAGTGCAGCAGACGCGTGCAGAAGAAAACTTAAAAATAAACACAGTTAAATGCTAAATGAGGTAAGGAAAATGTATTCAAATATGTGTAAAGTGCTGTATATTGCTGAAAATGTCATAATTAATGTAAAGTGTATGTTTATAGGGGATTGCAAAGTGTTAGGTTAGTGCAGGGGCTCATGCTGGGCTTGTGCCATATATGACATACTTAAGTTCTAAACGGCTTATGTGGCAGTTGGGAGGTAAGCTAAAGGCTGTGCAGACCTGTAAAAGTGGTCTCTGCGCAGTTCAGCCAAGAAATACATTTAAATTGAGTTTTGAGAGGTTTGGGTAATCAATTAAAAATATTGGTGTGTGTCTGCAGTGGGAAAACTTAATTTTAAAAGCCACTCGCGTGTTGTCAGGAGGCTTTAGGCAAGTGATTTTGGTTTGGATGGGAAAGCTGTTGCCTGAATCTTAATTTAACTTCATATGTTAGAAGTGTCTTTGATAAATAAAATATTTGGGCGCAGTACCAGTCTGGCTCACTAATAGAAGTGAACTTGTAAGGAACTGGTGTGAGTTTCAAAATACTTCTGTGAGGGGTTATCTGCCTTGTGACAAGGTTTAACTAAATAATCACCCCAGTAATTGTGAGCTTCATCAATTTAAGGAAGAGGGGAAAAAAAAGTCTCATGATTATAATACCCCTGTCTCTGAAAGAGCGGTGACCTGCTGCAGAGAAAGAAAAAAAAAAATCAACACATAGGATTTAATAATCCTAGTGCTTATATTAAATTGTGATACATTTTTGGGGATTTATTGGTTTGGGAGGGTTTAGATAGGGATGTTCAATCATATTTTATTTTACCTGGGAACAGCTAGATAGGGAAAGGAATAATTATAATGAGCCACTGCATATTAATATGAGTGGACTGGATAGAAAAGGTTTAAGGTTTTTCTTATTAAGTTGGTTACAGCTTAGAGTAGTAGGTCCTTCGGAGGAGTTCCAGTTCCTGCCTGCAGTATACCCGCTATCATCTTGAAAAGAAAAACAGCACGGTACCGGTACCCAACAATAAAAGAGAGAGAGATTCATACAAAAGTGCTGGAGAGGAGTATCCTTTAATATATCAGCCAGAATCAACCAGGCCCTGTTTAAAAACATTGACTTATAATACTTACCTTATTTTTCCTTGAAGAAGTTCCTGCAAAAGAAAACACAAAACAAAGAATCAGCTCTTACAGTTGTTGAGAATTTAAGAAATACTGTACTGTTGTGTTATATATATTAGAGAAGAAAATTTTGTTAGATTAGTAAAATATACTTATCTAATTTGTCTTTGCGATTTGGTGATGTGAGCCATGATATACCTATAAGAAGAAAAGGGAGAAAAAACACAAACTATACTTACCTGCTTGATGGATGAGGGACCTGAAAAAGAAATAATAATAAAGAATCAATTCTTATAGAAGAGGGGAATGTTTAGACAAAACTTTAAGATTAAATGCATATTTAGTTAATGAATTTTGCTAAGATCAAATTATACTTATCTGATAAAACGTAGGAGAAGTTGATCTGTTGGATTGTTGATGTACTAAAAAAAAATATTGAATTTGTTAAACGGATCTGAACTTTACACATACCCATCATATAAATAAAAATAATAAGTTATTGAATTATCAATGTAAATGTCATTTGTTTTCCTGAGTTATAACAAAATATAATAACAAATTTAGTTTTATTTCCTCTTCCCATTTTAGAAATGGGGAGACGGGGCTAGTTTTAATGTCTGTACTTTAACCCTGTCCGATACACGATATTTTGCCCGAGGTATTCTAAGGGTATTGTAGGGTGAAGTATCGTGCCCAGGGTGAGGTCACAGGTACATTTATGGCGTCACGGTGACAGGATTTATTGTTTATTAAAGAACTTTGGTGCGGGGAATAGAATTGTTTAAGTGAGAGATAAGAATTTGAATACAATTTTTGAGGTGACTACTGTTTTGAAATTTTATCTGCAAAAATTTGAAGCCTTGTTTTTTAGCCACGACCCAGTCTCCGGTGAATATGGAGGATATGAGAAGTGAGTTGGAGGAACTGAAACAGACGGTAAAAGCTCTGAGAGATGCACGCCAGGCGCCTGTAGTGACGAACACCATTGTTCTGAGGAAGGACAAAGAGATCCCGGATTTCTTTGGATTTCCTAGGAATGCTGGGGACCTGTCTGTGGAGGAATGGGTAGAAAGTACCAAGTCGGCGGTGAAGATTTTGAGAATTCCTCCAGAGGATCAATTGGAGACCATTAAGGATCACATCAAGGGTCAAGCAAGGGAGACGGTTAAATATTCCGCTCCAAGAAGACACTGCACAGTAGATATGATTTTTGAACTACTTCTGCATGTCTACGGAGATAAAGTTCCATTAGGTATCCGTGTAAAAGAATTCTACGACCAAAGACAGAAGGTGGGAGAGACCATAAGGGAGTTTTCTTATAAACTGCAGGAGAAGTTGGAGGCAATCCGAATAAGAGATGCCTATCGAGTGGGTAACCCGGAAGTCGTCCTTAAGGAACAGCTGATTCTGGGATTGAGTGATGATGTGCTCAGGAGAGAGATGAGCCGAAGACTGGAATTGAATCCGGAGCTGACTTTCGAGGATTTGATGCAGGCAGCCATAAATTGGGCAGAAGAAGAACGTAGACCCATTCGGTATTCTGACATGCCGGTTAAAATACTGCAGCGAGAACCAGTGGAACTGCCTAGTGGTGGATCAGGAGCAGCAGTGTTAGGGTCTGGCCTGGAAAGGGATCCTGTGTCGGATGTCATCAGGAGGCTTGAGAGAATGGAGAAGAGGCAAGAAGAGTTCATGTACCAACAAAGAAGGAAAGAATTATCTCTAGCCGCGCGAGGGGAGTCAGCACCCCGCCCAAGAGATTTCTCCAACATTACTTGCTACAATTGTGGAGAACCAGGACATCTGGCTAGGTATTGTCACAGTGAGAAAATAGTCAAGAGACCGCAGAGATGTGAGGAAGAACAACCGAGTACTAGCATGCAAGGAAAAGTAGCAGAAAAAGGTCAAGGTGATGTTACTGTACCCAGAGCAAAATTACAAAGTCTAGAGTCTGAAATACTTCAGCAAGATTGGGGTGTTCTTCAAGAAAAGGCTATGGGAACGAGCCCGGTCCTTGTTTTGCGGATTGGAGATGTGGAGACCAAGTGCACAGTGGACACAGGATCCAATGTATCCACCATCCTCGCTAGTTATTTCTACAAACATTTTAATCATTGTGAGGATCTCCAGGATGCAAGCTGGATAAATGTGTCCGTGGCTAATGGGATGGCTCTCCCGGTTATTGGCTGTATTGCGGCGGAGGTGCAATGCTTGGGTCAAAAGATCCCGGAACGGTGCATTTTCGTGGTACGGGACACCAAAGCGATGGCAGAGGATGAAGAGCAAATTCCAGGTATAGTGGGAATGAACGTCCTAAAATATCTGGATGGCTTATTTAAGGATCTGACTATTTTGACTAAAGATCTGAATAACAAAGAATTGAGAATGATTTCAGCAGCCATAGAAAGGAAGAAAACGTTTGACAGGACGGATGTGGAACACCTGGGTTTTGTGAAAACGGTAGGGAGAGACCCGTTAGTGATTCCACCCAGATCGGAGAAGATTCTGCAGGGAAAGTGTCAAAAAGTTCAAGGGATGAGGGCATGTTCAATGATGGTGACTGCCACCAAGAATGGACACTCTCCGGGTAATCTTCTAGTAGCAAATACCTTAGTAACACCTGAGCAAGGTAATATTTTTGTGAGAGTTATGAACGTGGGCGGTAAAGAACTGATGATTCCTCCAAGAGCCCGAGTTGCGGAAGTGGTGAAACCAGATGCCATCTTGTGTCCAGAAGAGGTTGCAAATTTTAACCAACGTGCCGAGGGAGGTCAAGATAATAGTATGGAGGAGATTCCAAGGATAAAAGTTGATTGTGAGTCTCTTACGGCCAGTCAGGCAGATCTTAAAGCAGAGAATTTAACCAAGGCAGAAGTGGTGAAGTCGATGAATGATCTTAAAGCAAATTTCCATGCCGTGCAGAAAAAGTTGTCCCAGTCTCTTGAACTGTTAAAACAGAAGGAAGAGGAAATAGATAGGTTGCTTAAAGAAGGTGCTTCAAAACAAGAAGAGATAAAAGGTCAGCAGCAGACTATTGTTCAACTGCAAGAAAATATGGCAACCATAGAAGGGCTTAAGGAACAAATAACTAAACAGAATAATGAAATACAATGTTATACTGGAACAATAACTGTAGGAAAAACCAAGATAAGTGAGTTGAAGTCTGAGCTGCTGGTCAAGGAGAAAGAAATTAAGCATCTGGAGCAGAAGATTCAACTTGGAGGACAGGAGACAGTATCTATGCGAGACCTTTATCAGGAAAAAGTCCAAGAAAACAATGCTCTTCATTCCAAAATGGAAGAATTGGAGCAGAAGTGCAAAGAGCAGCACAAGCTTATTACTAGTTTGCAAAAGGAAGCAGAGGTAGTTAAACTGGTTGCCTCAGGGAAGATCTTGGTTTCAGATCATCTCCAAGACAGTCTTCACACTCTTGAAACAGAAGTCCTTCAGCACAAGGAGAAGACCTCAGAATTACAAAAGATACTTGAGAGTTGCAGGTTAACCCAATCTGCGCAAAAGTATATCATAGAAACTCTGAGGAGAGAGCTGCTGGAGAAAGGGAAAGAATTAGAGTTCAGTAAAAGGACTGTTGCTACCATAGGCTATACGCCAGCGCCAGCCTATCTTTTTCTGGGTAGACACTCTCTCCTGCCAGGACCTTGTGAGACACACGAATTATATGAGGAAAATGATGTTACATTGAATGAATGGTTTGACAAAAGAAGACAACGTTTTAGAGAAGCACAGGAAATAGCAAATCTGGTCTCAGAGGTCGGAGATAAAGAACAAAAAGCAATTTGACCATAGGAACAGAGGAGAGACGCTAATACCTGGAGAATGGGTGGTGGTAAGAAATCAGGGATTCAAAAGAAGGCATAAATTGGAGAACATTTGGAACTCCACACCATTTCAAGTAGACACTGTTTTGGGGCCTAATGTGTATAAAGTACAGAATAGGGGGGGTATCGAGAGAGTCCTACATAGAGATCAACTTCGGAAAATTTCAGGGTTGCAAGTTAAAAATATTGATGAGTTTCAAGAACCAGGGGCAACTCAGAAAACAAATGATCATCCGGAGGTTTCACTAAGTAATGTACCAGTCAAAAAGAACGAATGGTACGTTATCCAAACCGTTACGAATGTACAATCAGATATTGATTTATCAAATGATATGGTAATTGATTCAGGTGATGATGTAACTGTTCCCCTTAGTTGCTCAGAAGGAGTCAGAACTTCCACTAGAGTAACTAAGGGAAAGAGACCTCCGTTCCTTACGGAACATTACTGTATTTGATGACATGGTTTCAGTACAGATGAAAGTAAGATGTTAGTGTGTAAAAAAAAAAAAAAAAAAAAAGGTGGGAATGAAGTGATGTTAAGATAGTAAATGGAAAATTTAAGTAGTAAATTTTACAGAAAAATTGTTACAGGTAACAATTTTATTTTTTTTAGCCCGCACGAATGTAACCCATATAGGGTTAAATTATTTTACCTGGGATGCCTCTGAGGGTGAGCTCCGGGGTAGGGAACCCAGCGTGGAACAGAGTAAGAAGGGGGAAGTGCTCCGGTGCACTTCTCCGGTGTTTTTTATTTTCTAAATGTGTTGGCGGGCGTGCTGTTGGGTGGCACGCGCTGAGGGGAAGCCACGAGGAGGGAGAAAAGCAGCTGATGGCACGAGCCAGATGCCGGCTTGTGCCAGGGAGTGCAGCAGACGCGTGCAGAAGAAAACTTAAAAATAAACACAGTTAAATGCTAAATGAGGTAAGGAAAATGTATTCAAATATGTGTAAAGTGCTGTATATTGCTGAAAATGTCATAATTTAATGTAAAGTGTATGTTTATAGGGGATTGCAAAGTGTTAGGTTAGTGCAGGGGCTCATGCTGGGCTTGTGCCATATATGACATACTTAAGTTCTAAACGGCTTATGTGGCAGTTGGGAGGTAAGCTAAAGGCTGTGCAGACCTGTAAAAGTGGTCTCTGCGCAGTTCAGCCAAGAAATACATTTAAATTGAGTTTTGAGAGGTTTGGGTAATCAATTAAAAATATTGGTGTGTGTCTGCAGTGGGAAAACTTAATTTTAAAAGCCACTCGCGTGTTGTCAGGAGGCTTTAGGCAAGTGATTTTGGTTTGGATGGGAAAGCTGTTGCCTGAATCTTAATTTAACTTCATATGTTAGAAGTGTCTTTGATAAATAAAATATTTGGGCGCAGTACCAGTCTGGCTCACTAATAGAAGTGAACTTGTAAGGAACTGGTGTGAGTTTCAAAATACTTCTGTGAGGGGTTATCTGCCTTGTGACAAGGTTTAACTAAATAATCACCCCAGTAATTGTGAGCTTCATCAATTTAAGGAAGAGGGGAAAAAAAAGTCTCATGATTATAATACCCCTGTCTCTGAAAGAGCGGTGACCTGCTGCAGAGAAAGAAAAAAAAAAATCAACACATAGGATTTAATAATCCTAGTGCTTATATTAAATTGTGATACATTTTTGGGGATTTATTGGTTTGGGAGGGTTTAGATAGGGATGTTCAATCATATTTTATTTTACCTGGGAACAGCTAGATAGGGAAAGGAATAATTATAATGAGCCACTGCATATTAATATGAGTGGACTGGATAGAAAAGGTTTAAGGTTTTTCTTATTAAGTTGGTTACAGCTTAGAGTAGTAGGTCCTTCGGAGGAGTTCCAGTTCCTGCCTGCAGTATACCCGCTATCATCTTGAAAAGAAAAACAGCACGGTACCGGTACCCAACAATAAAAGAGAGAGAGATTCATACAAAAGTGCTGGAGAGGAGTATCCTTTAATATATCAGCCAGAATCAACCAGGCCCTGTTTAAAAACATTGACTTATAATACTTACCTTATTTTTCCTTGAAGAAGTTCCTGCAAAAGAAAACACAAAACAAAGAATCAGCTCTTACAGTTGTTGAGAATTTAAGAAATACTGTACTGTTGTGTTATATATATTAGAGAAGAAAATTTTGTTAGATTAGTAAAATATACTTATCTAATTTGTCTTTGCGATTTGGTGATGTGAGCCATGATATACCTATAAGAAGAAAAGGGAGAAAAAACACAAACTATACTTACCTGCTTGATGGATGAGGGACCTGAAAAAGAAATAATAATAAAGAATCAATTCTTATAGAAGAGGGGAATGTTTAGACAAAACTTTAAGATTAAATGCATATTTAGTTAATGAATTTTGCTAAGATCAAATTATACTTATCTGATAAAACGTAGGAGAAGTTGATCTGTTGGATTGTTGATGTACTAAAAAAAAAATATTGAATTTGTTAAACGGATCTGAACTTTACACATACCCATCATATAAATAAAAATAATAAGTTATTGAATTATCAATGTAAATGTCATTTGTTTTCCTGAGTTATAACAAAATATAATAACAAATTTAGTTTTATTTCCTCTTCCCATTTTAGAAATGGGGAGACGGGGCTAGTTTTAATGTCTGTACTTTAACCCTGTCCGATACACGATATTTTGCCCGAGGTATTCTAAGGGTATTGTAGGGTGAAGTATCGTGCCCAGGGTGAGGTCACAGGTACATTAATCTAGAGAAATCGGAAGCTCTGGCTATTCCTAAGGCTACCCGACTTTTTTGGAAAGAAAATTTTCCTTTGAGATGGGCAGAGGGCTCATTTCGGTACTTGGGAATTCTTCTGACAGAGCGGATGGAGGATATATACAAGCTGAATGTCACTCGGTTGCTTAATCATACCGCGCAACAGCTGGACACCTGGAGGGCCCTACCTTTGCCATTGATAGGTCGGGTTAGCCTTATTCGAATGGTAATTCTACCCAGGTGGTTATATGTCCTGCAGGTTTTGCCGCTGAAATTACTTCAAAAAGACATTAAACAATTCTATCAATTAGTGGGGCGGTTCTGTTGGGCAAGAAAGAAAGCTAAGCTCAAGATGCACTTTTTGCTGGGAGCCTGGCGGCACGGAGGATTGGGCCTCCCTAATTTGCAATATTACAACCTTGCTAGTTTGATGCGGGTGGTGAGAGATTGGGTTTTCTCTTCACACACACATACACCTCTGGAGTTAGAGAAAGCTTATTTTAGCCCCTACGACTTGATCACTCTACTACATATAGAAAACATTTCACTGCCACAAAGGTTGAAACATTGTATACTTTTATTGCCTCTACAAGCAGCGTGGAGAGGCTTGGCAAAGAAGCTGGGGGGTAACCCGAGTATATCAGAATTGTTGTCTATATGGGGAAATCCGATGTTCCCACCAGGGGTGGAAAATCCGGTCTTTATACAATGGGAGGAAAAAGGCCTTACACGTTTGGAAACAATATTAGATGGAGAAGGAAGCTTGAAATCCCTAGGACAACTCACACTAGAGGGAAATTGGAGGTACATTTTTAGCTATGGTCAGATGAAGCATTATATTCAATCCTTGGATAGGGAAGCGTTAACACTTCATTTAGGGGAAAAAATCAAAAATTTTTTTGATAATATCTCTGATGAAGCCCCATCAATCTCGCAGCTTCAGAGGACATTGTGGACCCTGACACCGCGAGTGGGGTTGACTCAGCTCCGTCGGCGGTGGGAGGCAGATATAGGAAAGGATTTATCTAACTGGGATGTTGAAGCCTACATAAAAAGTATTCCCCGGCTAGTCAGTGGAGCTAATTATAGGGAATGTGCATTCAGGGTGTTACACAGAGCCTATATCACACAAGCTCAATTGTCCCGAATGGGAGGAATCCTTACACCAAAATGCTTGAAATGTAATCTTGTGGAGAACACTTTTTACCACGCATTTTGGGATTGTTTAAAGATTCAGAGCTATTGGCGGAAGATAGTGAACTTTATGACTTCACTGATATCACGTAGAATAGTGGGTACTCCTCAGCAATTGATATTGGACTGCCCAGGTGCATTCCGGGGTTTAACAGCAGATGAGACACTTCTATGTCGAAAGTTATGTCTGGTGGCAAAAAAATGCATATTACAATCTTGGACTTCAGATAAACCTCCTGACTATTGGCATTGGCGAAATCAGACACATCAGCTGATGACATGGGAAGCAAGGGAGGCTAAAGGTTCATGCCGCCATAAGGCGCGTTTTCTAAAGCTTTGGGGGCCATTGTTAGACATATTAACCCAAAGAGGACGGAGTCTTGTACTTAACACGTTATAACCGAGAAGCAGTCAAGAATACATATGTATGACCTTATTTTTTTTTTTTTAGAAACACACATTCAATGAGATTCAAGGAGGGAGGGGGTAAGGGGGGGGATAAAGGGATGGGGGGGAGGATAAGAGCATTATAAGGAGTGTTCACTTGCTAATTTGTTATAAAAGTTCCTTTGAGTGTTGGTTTAATTGGATGATGAAAACACTAAGCTGCTGGTTGTACACCACGTTCATTAAGGCTAAAAAAATGAAGGAGGGGGGGAAGGCAAGGGGAAGGGACAGGGGCGGAAAGGGTGGAGGGCGGGGTAAGGATGTACGGGTAAGGGGGAGGGGGAAAAAGGAGATGGGAACCTGTTAGAAGAAATGATGTTATGATGGTTATATTTGTGAAAAGTTTAGGTTGTAACAAACGGTTTAAATATTTACATTGTCAATGTCTACTTCCGTAATAAATATGATTTAAACATAAAAAAATGAAGGACGTGAAAGTATATATCTTGGGGGAGGGGTGAGGAGGAAAGCGGTGGGGTATCCGAATGCTTGGCGTTAGGGCCACGGGGGTACATAGACTTTTGAAAGCCTTAAGGAACCCAAAGTGTGGGAAGGAGGAGGAAAAGGAGGGGAGGGAACGGGGTGAGGGGCATTAGGAACAGGGGAGGGGGCCCTGTCACACACTCTCATTCTCACACACACTGTCACACAGACAGTCTCACTCTGTCACACACCCGCACATTCACTCTGGCTCTCTCTCTCAAACATACACACTCCCAGGAAAACCTTGCTAGCGCCCGTTTCATTCATTCCAGAAACGGGCCTTTTTTACTAGTAATCATATATTTGCATCATATATATTATATCATTGTTGATATTTCAATCTGTTAACACTATTCACATCATTATTGGAGTCAGTGAAGGGTTGCGGCCCATCCGGGTCTCCACATCTCGTGGTTGGAACATACTGTGCTTGTTTTCTGCACAATGTTCTGTTTTTTCGTATTTATACTCAGTTTGCACATCACATTTTCTTTAATCCACTGCCTCAGTAAAGATCACTGGCCAAATTGCATTCTGCAGACATTGTCTTTTTCCAAGAGAACAGAGTATGAATCTGCCAAATTAAAAGCTAATTGGTTTCTCCCTCCACTTTTTTCTGCAGCTGATGGTAAACAAGTGGTGTTGTCATCATTATCAGAAAGACAGCTGATATTAAGCTGCTAACCTAAAACAAATATTTCTCTGAGAACAAGCAGGCTACTTGTTCTCACGCATGGGTCGGCGTCCACGGCGACCCGAGGAATCGGGAGTTTACCAAGTAAATTCCAGAAGCTTTGGATGAGGCTCCTGCGCGCGGGGCATGCCCACTGTGCATACGCGGCCGTCTTCCCGCCCGTGCGCGTCCCTTGTTGCCTCAGTTTCTTTTCTTCCGCGGAGGAGAGTGGCTGCACATCGGTGACTCCCCGTAGGCCCTGAGAGAAACTCCGTTGCCTGTTTTTCACTGGCTAGCGCTTTCTTTTCCTTTTCAGCACTGTTTTTTTTTTGTTTACCAAAATAAATAAATAAATAAATAAAGAAGTCCCTTATTTTCGAATTTTCTCCCTCTTAAGTTTTGTTTCGCTTTCCTCGCGTCCCTCTTAGGCCACTCGTCCGCGTTTCTCCCTTTTTTGCCACTTCTTTTGGCATCATCGCGGATTTTGACTTCGCCGCCGCTATTTTTCTGTCGATGACATCGAGGTTTCCCAGCGGCTTCAAGAAGTGTGGTCGGTGTGGCCAGGCAAACTCTGGTACCGACACCCACGCATGGTGTATTCAGTGCCTTGGGCCTGAACATAACCCTAAAGCGTGTAAGTTGTGTATGGGACTTACAAAGCGGACACAGGTGTCGAGGCAAGCTCAGCTGGATTGTCTGTTTGGAGCTGCACCTGGTTCTTCGGCATCAACGTCGACAGAGGTACCAGCGGTGTCGATCTTGGCGCCGGAGATAGCATCGACCTTGGGAGCGCAGGTAATGGCTGTCCAAAGACCACACGCTGGGAGTAGTGAGCCATCGAGTAGGTCTCCACCTGCCTCAAAGACTCCTACGTCACAGGCCCATCGAGACCGACCACTTTTGGACCTGACCCCGAGGAGACGTGTGGATTCCACGTCCTCCTCGTCGGTACCGAGGAGTACTGATGACGTGCTTCGAGTGAAGGCTAAGCGGCACCGTCATCGGTTTCCTTCTTCACACGGTACTGGGAGCTCTGGGGCATCGAAGGGTTCAGCACCTGAGAAGCGTCGACCCCGGGAGAACCGCTCACCCTCCATCCAAGAGGTGCTGATGCGTCGGTTATCGGACAGCCCGGTACCGCCTCCTTGCCCCGTGCAGATTCTGCCTCCGACTCCTGCACCGACCCCACAGCCTTTCCTGACAGAGATTCTGGATGAGCGTCTCTGAGCCATTCTCCCAGGACTCCTGGAAGGGCTGCTGCGTCAGTCTGTACCGGTGCTGGGGGTGCTTGCGCCCTCGGTACTGTCAATGGAAGCGGCAGCTGGCTCCGGCCCTGTGGTGAGGACTTCGACACCGGTGTCGCCTGCGGTATCGGTGTCGGCTGCCACCCAGGTCGACTCCCCATCGACGAAGTTGGAGGGAGCTTCGTCGCCGCCGGCAGGGGAGTCGACTTCTCAACGTCGCCATCGAGGACGTGGTTCCTCCGAGTCGAGACGGCCCCGGTTTCGGACTGAAGTCAGAGAGCTGTTGTCCGACACCGACGAGGAGGCCTCGTGGGAGGAAGAGGAGGATCCCAGATATTTCTCTTCTGAGGAGTCTTGTGGTCTTCCCTCTGATCCCACTCCTTCATCAGAAAGAAAGCTTTCTCCTCCGGAGAGCCTTTCTTTCTCTTCTTTTGTGCGGGATATGTGTGTGTGCATTCCCTTCCCTGCGGTATCTGTGGATGAGCCTAGGACTGAGATGCTCGAGGTCCTCGACTATCCATCGCCGCCTAGAGAGTCATCCACTGTCCCTTTGCATAATGTCCTGAAGGAGACACTGCTTAGGAACTGGATGAAACCTTTAAGTAATCCCACCATCCCCAAAAAAGCTGAGTCCCAATATCGGATTCACGGAGAACCTGAGTTGATGAGGACGCAGTTACCTCACGACTCTGTGGTTGTGGATTCTGCTCTCAAGAGAGCCAAGAGTTCTAGGAATACTGCCTCGGCGCCCCCGGGGCGGGATGCTAGAACTCTGGACTCTTTCGGGAGGAAGGCCTATCAGTCCTCCTTGCTCGTGTCCAGAATTCAGTCTTACCAGCTCTACACGAGCATCCACATGCAGAACAATGTGAAGCAACTGGCGGACCTGGTGGACAAGCTCTCGCTGGAACAGACCGGGTCTTTTCAGAAGGTGGTCAGGCAGCTGAAGGCATGTCACAAATTCCTGGCCAGGGGTATTTATGACACTTTTGATATTGTGTCCAGATCCGCTGCTCAGGGTATAGTGATGCGCAGACTCTCGTGGCTGCGTGCCTCTGACCTGGATAATCGTGTTCAGCAGCGGATTGTGAATGTTCCTTGCCAGGGGGATATTTTTGGCGAGAAGGTCGAGCAGGTGGTAGAGCAGCTCCACCAGCGGTAAACCGCTCTCGACAACCTCTCCCACCGGGCACCTTCAGCATCTACCTCAACTGGTAGACCTTTTTTCAGGGGAAAGAGGAGTGCTCCCTATGCTTACAATAAGCATAGGTACAATCCACTTTCCCGACAGCCTTCTCAGGCTCAGCCCCAGCGCGCTCATTCACGTCAACAGCGTGCGCCCAGACAGGCCCCTGCAGCTCCCCAGCAAAAGCAAGGAACGGGCTTTTGACTGACTCCAGTTGAGCATAGCCGCCATAAAAGTACCTGCGCCGGACGATCTACCAGTCGGGGGGAGGTTAAAAGTTTTTCACCAAAGGTAGCCTCTCATAACCTCCGATCGGTGGGTTCTTCAAATAGTCCGGTTAGGGTACTCCCTCAATTTGGTTTCCAAACCTCCAAATTGCTCAGTTCTTCAGCTCCCAGCACAGGCGGGTACTTGCAGAGGAACTCTCCGCCCTTCTCAGCGCCAATGCGGTCGAACCCGTGCCACCCGGGCAAGAAGGGCTGCGATTCTATTCCAGGTACTTCCTTGTCCAGAAGAAAACAGGGGGGATGCGTCCCATCCTCGACCAAAGGGCCCTGAACAAATTTCTAGTCCAAGAAAAGTTCAGGATGGTTTCCCTGGGCACCCTTCTTCCCATGATTCAGGAAAACGATTGGCTATGCTATCTGGACTTAAAGGATGCTTATACTCACATCCCGATATTTCCAGCTCACAGGAAGTATCTTTGATTCCATCTGGGAACACAGCACTTCCAGTATTGTGTGCTGCCCTTTGGGCTCGCGTCTGCGCCCAGGGTCTTTACCAAATGCCTAGCGGCAGTTGCAGTGTTGCTACGCAGACTCAGAGTGCATGTGTTCCCTTACCTCGACAATTGGCTGGTGAAGAACACCTCAGGGGCAGGGACTCTACAGTCCATGCAGATGACTATCCAATTTTTGGAGCTACTGGGGTTTGTTATAAATTACCCAAAGTCTCATCTTCTTCCAGTTCAAAGACTAGAACTCATAGGAGCTCTGCTGGACTCATGGACGGCTCATGCCTAAGTTCCCGAGCCAAGAGCAGATAACCTTCTGTCTCTTGTCTCTATGGCCAGAGCGTCTCCGCAGATCACAGCTCGGCAGATGTTGAGACTTCTAGGCCACACAGTTCATGTGACACCCATGGCCCGTCTTCACATGAGACCTGCTGAATGGACCATAGCTTCCCAGTGGTGTCAGGCTGCCGGGAATCTAAAGGATGTGATCCAGTTGTCCACCGAGTTTCGGAATTCTCTCTTCTGGTGGACCATTCGATGCAATTTGACCTTGGGATGTCCCTTCCAAATTCCTCAGCCACAAAAAGTGCTGACTATGGACGCATCCCTCCTGTGGTGGGGCGCTCATGTAGATGGGCTTCACACCCAGGGAGCATGGTCCCTTCAGGAAAAGGGTCTTCAGATCAATCTCCTGGAGTTACAAGTGGTATGGAATGCTCTAAAGGCTTTCAGAGATCAGTTGTCCTATAAATCATCCAAATTCAGACAGACAATCAGGATGCAATGTATTACATCAACAAGCAGGGGGGCACCGGATCTTGCCCCCTGTGTCGGGAAGCCGTCAGCATGTTTCTCCAGGCCACATATCTGGCAGGCGTAAACAACAGTTTGGCCGACAGGTTCAGCAGGATAATGCAACCTCACGAGTGGTCTCTCGAGTGTGGTCCGCAAGATCTTTCAAGCGTGAGGCACCCCCATTGGTGGATCTTTTTGCCACTCAGATCAGTCACAAGGTCCCTCAATTCTGTTCCAGACCAGGCCCACGACAGACTAGCATCAGATGCCTTTCTCCTTCATTGGGGAGCGGGCCTTCTGTATGCGTATCCTCCCATACCTCTGGTGGGGAAGACTTTGCTGAAACTCAAGCAAGACCGCGGAGCCATGATCCTGATTGCACCCTTTTGGCCCCGTCAGATTTGGTTTCCTTTTCTTCTGGAGTTGTCCTCCGAAGAACCGTGGATATTGGAGTGTTTTCCAACCCTCGTCACTCAGAACGAAGGGACACTTCTGCATCCCAACCTCCAGTCTCTGGCTCTCACAGCCTGGATGTTGAGGGCTTAGAGTTCGCTTTCTTGGGTTTTTCTGAGGGTGTCTCCTGGGTTTTGCTTGCTTCCAGGAAAGATTCCACGAAGAGGTATTACTTTTTTAAATGGAGGAGGTTTGCCATCTGGTGTGACAGCAAGGCCCTAGATCCTCGCTCCTCGCTCTTGTCCTACACAGACCCTGCTTGAATACCTTCTACGCTTATCAGAGTCTGGTCTTAAGACCAATTCTGTAAGGGTTCATCTTAGTGCAATTAGTGCTTATCATCACCGTGTAGAAGGTCAGCCTATCTCTGGACAGCCTTTAGTTATTCGCTTTATGAGAGGTTTGCTTTTGTCAAAATCCCCTGTCAAACCTCCAACAGTGTCATGGGATCTCAATGTCATTCTTACCCAGCTGATGAAGCCTCCTTTTGAGCCACTAGATTCGTGCCATCTGAAGTACTTGACCTGGAAGGTCATTTTCTTGGTGGCGGTTACTTCAGGTCATCGAGTCAGTGAGCTTCAAGCCTTGGTGGCCCATGCTCCCTACATTAAATTTCATCACAACAGGGTAGTACTCTGCACTCACCCTAAGTTTTTGCCAAAGGTGGTGTCGGACTGCCATCTGAACCAGTCAATTGTCTTGCCAACAATTTTTCCCTGTCCTCATACCCGCCCTGCTGAATGTCAGTTGCATACATTGGACTGTAAGAGAGCATTGGCCTTCTATGTGGAGCGGACAAGCCCCTTCAGACAGTCCGCCCAAATGTTTGTGTCATTTGATCCCAACAGGAAGGGGATCGCTGTCGGGAAACACACCATTTCCATTTGGCTAGCAGATTGCATTTCCTTCACTTATGCCCAGACTGGGCTGACTCTTGAGGGTCATGTCACGGCTCATAGTGTTAGAGCCATGGCAGCGTCAGTGGCCCACTTGAAGTCAGCCTCCATTGAAGAGATTTGCAAGGCTGCAACGTGGTCATCAGTCCACACATTCACATCTCACTACTGCCTGCAGCAGGATAGCCGGCACGACAGTCGGTTTGGGCAGTCGGTGCTGCAGAATCTGTTTGGGGTTTAGAATCCAACTCCACCCCCCTAGACCCATTTTTATTCTGTTCCAGGCTGCACTCTCAGTTAGTTGTTTCTTCGTAGGTCAATCTTTGTTATGTCCTCGCCGTTGCTAGGCCCAATTTACCTTCTTTGTTGTTTTGAGTGAGCCTGGGTGCTAGGGATACCCCATGTGTGAGAACAAGCAGCCTGCTTGTCCTCGGAGGAAGCGAAGATACATACCTGTAGCGGGTATTCTCTGAGGACAGCAGGCTGATTGTTCTCACTATCCCTCCCTCCTCCCCGTTGGAGTTGCATTTTTTTGCTTTTTGATATAACTGAGGCGACAAGGGACGTGCACGGGTGGGAAGACGGCCTCGCATGCGCGATGGGCATGCCCCGCTTGCGGGACCCTCATCCAAAGCTTCTGGAATTTACTTGGTAAACTCCCGGTTCCTCGGGCCGCCGTGGACGCCAACCCATGTGTGAGAACAATCAGCCTGCTGTTCTTGGAGATCTCGCTTTATGCTCCAAATACCGATTGCCCTGGGTTTTTTTCTACGTTATTGCAGACATTATTACTTCTGAGGGTGATAAACCTATTGTGTTGGGTGGGAACTTCAACCTAATACTTAATCCTGAATTAGAATAGAGAGGTGTGATAGCCGTGTTAGTCCACTTTTATTTCTATTGATTACCTGAATTAGATAGGAAATCCATCTCTCCCTTTAAGAAATCTAAAGCCTGGTCTATGTTGAATGACATGATATCACAACATAAGCTTTGTGATGCATGGCGCATGTTACAAGATACTGAGCGTGAGTATACATTTTATTCCTCACCACATAACTCTTACTCTCATATCAATTACTTTTTGATTGCTGATCTTTTAGTGAGCATTGTTTGTCATACCAGTATAGACAATATCAAACTCTCTGATCATGCCCACATTACACTACAACTCGGTGACATTTCTCAAGAGCAGCCCAAAAAATCATGGCACTTGAATTCAGGTTCATTGGAAAATCCAAAATTTTTAAATGAAATCTCTAAGGAGAGTAAAATAAATACTTCCAATTTAATACTTTATAGGATACAAATTGGATAACTAGATGGACTGCATTCAAAGCATTTATTTGTGGCATTATTATACGTTTTTCTGACACCCTAAAAAAATCATTACAAACTGAAATTTTGGATCTAGAACAGACAATTCATCAGCTTAAACATAATCACCAATCTTGGCCTTCTGACTTAATTACATTGGATTAAAATTCTGTTATAGACCAAGGACTTCAGCTTTGTAACAAATTGATACAATTTAAGCAACAGAAACCTCAAGAATCTAGGGTGCCTACAGAGATGGTCTACCCCTTAACAGACTCGTCATCATTGGTTTCAATGTAACCTCCGAAGCCAACCACAGTGTAAAAAACTCCCTAGTGGAGAAAAAAAACACTGTAGAAAAAAAAAAAAAAAAACAACAACAACAACAAACAGAGGAATCATTCAATTTTAACAATAAAGTAAAAAGTCCAAAGTCGAAAACATTACATCTACAAAAACTCCAGTAGTACAATGAAAATAATGAGTGTGCACCGCCAAAATATATAGAAAAAATAGTCACTTAGCTTCTTCCATTGGACAGGAAATAAAATTCTTCTTTTCGGTTCAAGATGGCATCTGAAACGGACGTGCGTTGCAGCACCTCCTGATCTCTAGTAAGAAACCTGGAACTTGGGACTTTCTCTATACTTGTTATGGGGAAAAGGAAGGGAAAAACTAACGTGCTCACCTCCACGAGCCGTTCTGAAACTTCCACCATGAGACAGGCGACTCTAGAGGAGATGGGGTTGCGAGCACTGGGATCCCCGATGGGCACTTCGATAAACCCGTTAGAAGATCGGGAACATAGTGTCGAGGGAACCACATTGAGTCCGCCCTCGAATACAGCCCCTCCGAGACCCGGAGATGTTAGAATTGCTTCGGTGAAGCAGAGCTTCGGTGCACCCGATGACGGACAGACCCTGGTTGCTGCAGGAGGAGGCCCCGTAGCAACTTCCTCTCCTGTGAAAACAGCTTGTTTGCGAGGACAGGAGGTACATTCCCTCTCCTCGCACTCACAGGAAAATGCACCCGGAACAAAAGGAGGATATCAGAGACCGGCTGTTGTGACTCTACTGTTATGTCTCTGCCTCAGTGGCATGCTCTCATTCATTTCGCCCCCTGGTGGTCAGACCTGGTGGTCGCAATGGACTGTCTGTTGATGGTTTTTCCGGTTCCAGAAGTCATGCCGGTCCGGATTTTCTAGCCTGCCAGTTGGTCTCGAGACTTTTTGGAACTCAGCTGTTTCCGTACCTGGTGAATCCCCTGGCTGTTGGCCTTTATTAACCTCTTGGGAGCTTCCCTAGTTTGCCTTGCAACAGAGGTCTTCAGAGGTGTTTCCTCTGCGAGTGTTTGTTGCTGCGCTCCCTTTGCTACCCTCAGTATTTTGCTTTTGGAACTTTGCCTGGACTTAGACTTTGCTTGCCGTCTGCCTTTGGAACTTTTCCCTGGATCTGACGTTGCTTTTGCTCGCTGCTTGCCTTTTGAACTTTTGTCTGGACCTGACTACTGCTTTTGCTTGCCGCCTGCATAGAGACTTCTGCCTGGACCTGACTTTGCTTTTGCTTCCCACCTGCATAGAGACTTCTGCCTGGACCTGACTTTGCTTTTGTTTGCCGCCTGCCTTTTGCCTGGACCTGACTTCTGCTTCGTCTGGCTGCCTGCCTAAGAGACCTTGCCAAAACCAGGTACGTCAGCTCTGCCTGTGCTGGTCTGGGGTGAGTGTTCCTCCTGCCGGTGCCGTCCCTCAGCAGTGGCCCAAGGGCTCACTATCCGGTGTTTTGTGTGAAGTGTGACATCTACAGAGTCTTTGGGATGCAATTCAGGGTTTGAATTCTACCCTGCAGCAATTTTCCAACTTAATGAGAGGAGAAATGGCTGAGATCAAACAAATCCAGGGAGATTTTTCTGGCAAGCTCGAGGACCACGCTGCCAAGATTGAGGTACTTGAAAATGAAGTTAAAACTTTTAAGAACTTTACCTCGAATGTTTCTAAGGACAACAACTTTCAGTATCGCAAAATTGAATATCTGGAAAATCAGATTAGGAGGAACAACCTAAGACTCTTAAATTTCCCCAAGTCACCTTTAATATCACCATTAGAAATGTTTAAGAAATATCTTACAGAAGTTCTACTTATACCTTCTGAACATATTCCACCTATAACAAGAATTCAGTATATTTCGGGTATAAGAAATGCTAGGAATACCTCTCTACCTAATCTGAATGTGACTCAAATTCTTGAAAAATCATTGGAAATAATAACGGAAAGGACCACTGTAGTGGTGACGTTTGCCCTTGAGATTGACCGTAATAATATTCTTAAATTGTATTTCAGCCATATAAAAGACAATTTTCTAGGTTCAAGAATTCAAATGTTTCCATATCTATCGAGGGAAATAAAAAAGAAGGAAAGAATTTTTGCAATTAAAATCGAGAATCCTTAATTTAGGTGGAACCTTCTATTCCTTATCATCATGCTGATCAATCCATAGACTGGTGGGTTGTGTCCATCTACCAGCAGGTGGAGATAGAGAGCAATCCTTTTGCCTCCCTATATGTGGTCATGTGCTGCCGGAAACTCCCCAGTATGTTCTCTATCTCAGCAGGTGGTGGTCACACACAGCAGCAGCTCTGGCTAGGTCTCCAAGCCTAATCTTTAGGTTTTGTTGAGTACCTGGGGTTGAGGGCTCTTCTTGAGCAAGTGCAAACCTGGTGGTGCCAGGTCCCTCCTTTTCTCCCCCCCCCCTCCCGCTGGCTTCGTTTAAAAAAAAAATTTTTTTTGGATGTCCTTTAAGGGCGTTTATTTCAACGTTTATATCAGCGTATATCAGGTAAGGATCCCCAAAGAATACAAAACTACCGCCCTTTATCTCTTATAAATATTGATGCCAAAATTTATGCTAAAATCATAGCAGAAAGACTACAAACTATATTACCAAAAATCATAAATACTAATCAGACTGGCTTTATGCATGGAAGACATTCTTATGACAATACCAGATTATTTACTAACATACTTATACAAACACAAAAATCAAACACTCCATACTATATGTGGCCATAGGTCTTGACGCTGAAAAGGCTTTCGACCGCGTAGAATGGCTATATATGTTTCAAACCTTAAAGTGGTTTGGTTTCACACAAAACGCAATTAATTTGATAAAAGTATTATATACCTGTCCATCTAACAAATTGTTTATTAATGGTCAATATTCCCCTCCTTTTTGGCCGACGAGGTACAAGACATGGATGCCCTCTTTCCCCATTACTATTTAATATTGCTCTAGAACCTTTACTTTTAACTATCTTACAGTCTGATCATATTAAAGGTGTAGAATTGGAAAATATTACAGCCAAACTCTGCATATGCTGACGATGTATTAATATATACTACTCCTTCATCCATCCCTCACATCCTAGATGTAATTAACAATTACTCACGAATATCTGGATACAAACTAAACCCCACTAAAACAGAAATGTTACCATTAAACACGGCCTCTAGATCATACCAATTCACAATGTCCCATTTTAAATGGTCGCCCACGTGCCTGAAATATCTGGGTGTATTATTTGGATCCAATATTAATGAAACTATCAACCTCAACTCTACATACCTTTTGAATTGTGTGAAGGATATGACTAATAAATGGTCTCCACTTAAACTTTCTTGGTGGGGTAGATTAGACACCATAAAGATGATGATAGCACCGAAAGTGAATTATATTTTAAGTATGTTACCGGTTATGTTACATGCCAGTACTTATAAAAATATGGAAAAAATATTGTCAAAGTTTTTGTGGTCTAATAAACCTCCTCGTATTGCACTGAAATATCTTAAACTCCCCAAACACAATGGTGGTGTTAATTTTCCTAATTTTTTGGACTACCATAAGGATTTCTTACTAAGACAAAGTTCTTTATGGATAACCTCAAAAGAAGAACATACTGACCCACTTTGGATAAAATGGGAAGCAAAGATCTTTAAAGCAACCCCAACACCTCTCTTACCATGGTCTTCAGTACACAATTCGGATTATAATCCCATCATATTCGCTTCTCAATCATCTTTCAACACATTGGACTCATGTGTTAAAATCTCTATCCATTCGACCACTAAGATACAACTTTGGAATAATCCAAAACTAAAAATTAATGGAATGTGTTTTGCTTGGCCTAAATGGATTGAAGCAAAAATATGGTTTCTACATCAACTATTGGATAATCACAAGTGGCTACCTTTTTCTACACTACAGGCAAAGTATAATTTACATAATCACTGCTACTTTCAATGGCTACAACTAAAACACTGCATTTCTGCAAACTTCGATATTAACTCATTAAAGGACGAAACTCCAAGTTGTCTAACATTATGTCATCAGTTGTCTAATGGGAAGAAAACGGCATCTAAATGGTACAAAATCTTCCAAGAACACTCTTCTCACTCTCCTTCAGCCTTACAAAACATTTGGAACAAAGAACTCAATTCTCAAATAACTGCAGAACAATGGGAAAAAATCTGGACATTACTATATAAATCCTCAAAATCATCTGCTCTTACCCAATCATCATTCTACATCTTGCATAGAGCTATGTGGACACCTTACAAACTTTCCAAAATATCTAAAGAAGTCTCAAATAGATGCTGGTCTTGTAACAACCATGTAGGTACTTTAGACCACTTAATTTACAATTGTCCTATACTGAATGAGTATTGGTCTCGTATAGAGGACACTATTTCCCATATTCTAGATTTTAAGATCTCTCTAACATACAAAATCATAATCACGGGAGAATTTGGTTTAAACACGGTAATACGACCTCAAATAGCCAAATTATTATGTATATTGATTCAAGTTGCTTTAAAACTGATATGTCAAAATTGGAAGGACTTTACGAAGTTATCTTATGATATGTGGTGGAATACAGTATGTCTTTACGCTAAATATGAAAAAGCTGCTGCAGAGAAATGCGGCTCCCTTTTAGCATTCAATAAAACCTGGTCTCCTATACTCGATTACTCATCCAGTTAATATTAATTATTATAATCTATGCAAATATAAATGGGTACTAATTACATATATATATATAATTTCTTATCTCCACCTCTAACATTTAGTAATATGCTTATTCCTATAGATATACAATACCTGTAATGAAACAGAATCAGGGATCCTAGAGTTGATGTAAACAATGTCTATAATTCTTCTACAAGTCAGTGTACATAATCAAACTTGTTAAACTATTATTAAGTCTCTGGTACTTAATTTCCTTTCTTTTTGTTATTTAAAAATTAATAAAAATGATTGAACAACAACAAAAAAAAAACGTTTATATCAGCATCTATTGCAGCTGCTCACTGGGACACCAGTTCGTTACAGCTCGGAGCGAGAAGCAGGTAATTTTTACCTTTT
Organism: Microcaecilia unicolor; assembly: GCF_901765095.1. Classification (NCBI taxonomy): domain Eukaryota; kingdom Metazoa; phylum Chordata; class Amphibia; order Gymnophiona; family Siphonopidae; genus Microcaecilia; species Microcaecilia unicolor. Next base: position 228,652,297 of record NC_044033.1, on the reverse strand, counting down.
GTAGCGGGCAGGGGGTTCCCCGATCGGTCTCCACGTGGCCTATGGCGTCGGAGGGCGAGGGCGCGAAGATTCGCTCCCCGGACCGCGTGTGCGCTTCTAGTGGGGAAGCGGGGGTTTCAAAGCCTGAATCGCCTTTTTTGGGAGTCAGTTTGGAGGCCGGTCAGTGTCCCGGTTCTTCCTCCGGTGCGGCGGTTTTTCCCGCCATAAACGCCCATCCCCCGCTGCTCGCCCCCCCCATTTTGGCCGGCCACTCTGCTCGGACGGCTTCTTCTTGGGCCGCCCTCGAGGTGGGAGACGTTAATGCTATGGTCGCCCTTGATTCGGGCGACGGCAAGAAAGCGGCCAAAGTTAAGCGCCGTTCTTCCCGTGCAGCTCCTTCTCGGAGTTTCACGCCGGACGCCATTTTGGATGCGCAGCATGTTGCTCACCCGCTCTTGCGAGCGCCGGTTGAGGGTGCGTCTAGGGCCGTGGCCCAGGCTGCTGAAGTGCACAGTCTGGGGGGTTTCTCCCCTGAGTTCATTTTGCTGCTGCATCAGGCTTTCCTTATGCAACACACTACCCCTGCTCCCTTGTCCGATAAAGGGGTTGAGGCCTCCGGAAGCAAATGCCCTCGGGTGGATTTCCAGGCCCTAGAGGACTCTGTCTCCTCGGATGTAGATGAGGGCAGCGTATCTGAGTTCTCCCAATGGTCCTTTAGGGATTCCTTGGAGGAGACGAATTCCCGCTCGGATGGAGCGGATGACCCCTCTGCAGCGCGGATCTTTCGCTCAGAGGATTTGCCCAACCTGTTAGTGCACGCCATGAGCATTTTGAAGATTTCCTCTCCGGAGGACGTCTCTCCCTCAGCCCCTGCTGGCTCTGCCATTATGCTGGGAACGAAGCGCCCGCCTAGAACCTTCCACGTGCATGAGGCCATGCACACCTTGATTTCGGCTCAATGGGATGTCCCAGAAGCGAGCCTCAAAGTGGCTAGGGCTATGTCCCGCCTCTATCCTCTGCCTGAAGGTGAACGGGAGGCCTTTCTTTGGCCTACCGTGGATTCTTTAATCACTGCGGTGACTAAGAAAACGGCGTTGCAGGTGGAAGGTGGCATAGCCCTAAAGGACGCCCAAGACAGAAGATTGGAGGCGGCTTTAAGGTCGTCCTTCGAGGCGGCTGCTTTAAGTTTGCAGGCCTCAGTTTGTGGCTCCTATGTGGCCAGGGCGTGCCTGACGATTGTGCAGCGGGCTTCCCCCTCGGATCCTTCCTTGAGGGCTGATTGGCCGCCCCTGGAATCGGGCTTGGCCTATTTGGCAGACTTGCTGTATGATGTCTTGAGAGCCTCGGCTAAAGGTATGGCTCAGACAGTCTCTGCACGGCGTTGGCTTTGGCTGAAGCATTGGTCTGCTGACCACGCCTCTAAGTCTCGCCTGGCTAAGTTGCCTTTTAAAGGCAAGCTGCTCTTTGGGGTCGAGCTGGACAAAATTGTGACCGATCTCGGCACGTCTAAGGGCAAGAGGTTACCAGAGGTCAGGGCTCGGGCCAGTGGTGCCCGCCCAGGTTCCTCCAAAGGACGGTTTCAGGAAGCCCGTCGGTATCGCCCGGGCAAGTCGGGCTCCTCTGCCCCCTCTTCCTTCAAGAGGAACTTCTCCCCCAAGCAGCATTCCTTTCGCAGAGACCGCCGTCCCGGAGGTGCGTCCTCCAGTCCTCCCCCAGGGTCTCGTACCCAATGACGGGGCCCTAGTCCATGGCCCAGAGCAGATTGGAGGACGCCTGTCCTCGTTTCTGGGCGAGTGGGCCAGGGTAACTTCAGACGCTTGGGTGCTGGAAGTCATCAGAGACGGCTACAAGCTAGAGTTCTGCCGACCCTTAAGAGAAGGGTTTGTGCACTCTCCCTGCAAGTCTCCGGTCAAAGCTGTGGCAGTGCAGCAGACTTTGGACAATCTGATCCGCCTGGGTGCGGTCGTTCCGGTGCCAGAAGATCAGCTTGGCAAGGGACGTTACTCCATTTACTTTGTGGTACCAAAGAAAGGAGGTTCTGTACGGCCTATCCTCGACCTCAAAGGGGTCAATCGGGCCTTGAAAGTTCGGCACTTCCGAATAGAGACTCTCCGCTCTGTTATAGCGGCAGTGAAGGCAGGGGAGTTCCTGGCATCCTTGGACATCAAGCTTACTTGCATATTCCCATCTGGCCTCCTCATCAACGCTTTCTGCGTTTTGCAGTCCTGGGCCAACACTTCCAGTTCAGAGCCCTCCTGTTTGGGTTGGCTACTGCTCCGCGGACCTTCTCCAAAGTAATGGTGGTCATCGCGGCCTTCCTACGAAAGGAAGGAGTACAAGTCCATCCTTATCTGGACGACTGGTTGATCCGAGCCCCCTCTTATGCAGAGTGCGGCAAAGCTGTAGACCAGGTGATTGCTCTTTTGAGCTGCCTGGGGTGGATCATCAACTGGGAGAAAAGCCAGCTGCGCCCGACTCAGTCCCTGGAGTATCTGGGAGTTCATTTCGACACCCAAGTGGGCAGAGTGTTCCTGCCATTCAATCGGATTGTCAAGCTTCAGGCTCAGGTGGACCAGTTCCTAGTAGCCTCTCCTCTTCGGGCTTGGGACTATGTGCAGCTGTTGGGCTCTATGACGGCCACGATGGAAGTAGTGCCCAGGGCCAGGGCTCATATGAGACCACTACAATACTCTCTGCTGCAGCGCTGGACTCCGGTGTCGGAGGATTATGCTGTGCGCCTTCCCTTGGACCCAGCGGTGCGCAAGGCGCTGAGCTGGTGGCTGAGGACAGACAAGTTGTCCGCAGGAATGCCTCTTTTGACCCCGGAGTGGGTTGTCGTCACGACGGACGCCTCTTTGACGGGCTGGGGAGCCCACTGCTTGGGAAGGACAGCGCAGGGGCTCTGGTCTCCTGCAGAGGCAAAGTTGTCTATCAATCTCCTGGAACTCAGAGCCATTCGGTTGGCGCTTTTGGAGTTTCTCCCGGTACTGGCGTTGAAGCCAGTACGGGTCCTGTCGGACAATGCCATGGCTGTGGCCTATGTCAATCGCCAGGGAGGTACCAAGAGCGCCCCTCTAGCCAAGGAGGCCATGAATCTATGCCAATGGGCGGAAGCGAACCTGGAACAGCTGTCGGCGGCTCACATTGCGGGAGTCATGAATGTCAAGGCGGACTTTCTCAGTCGCCATACCTTGGATCCCGGAGAGTGGCAGCTATCCGCTCAGGCGTTCTTGGACATCACGAAGCGCTGGGGCCAGCCGAGCCTAGATCTGATGGCGTCATCGGCCAATTGCCAAGTGCTGCGCTTTTTCAGCAGAGGACAGGACCCTCGATCTCTGGGAGTAGATGCTCTTCCCCAACAGTGGCCGACACAGGAGCTTCTCTATGTGTTCCTGCCCTGGCCCATGTTGGGCAGGGTGCTAGACCGGGTGGCAAAGCATCCGGGCCGGATAATCCTGGTGGGTCCGGACTGGCTCAGACGTCCCTGGTATGCGGACTTGATCAGGCTCTCGGTGGACGGCCCTCTGCGGCTGCCAGCGGAGCAGGGCCTGTTGCATCAGGGTCCCGTGGTGATGGAGGATCCCTCCCCCTTTGGTCTTACGGCCTGGCTATTGAGCGGCAGCGTCTGAGGAAGAAGGGCTTCTCAGACAAGGTCGTCGCCACTATGCTGAGAGCGAGGAAGCGCTCTACTTCTACTGCTTACGCCAGGGTTTGGCGTACCTTTGCTTCGTGGTGTGAGGCAGGCTCTCTTTCTCCCTTCACTGCTCCAATTTCTTCAGTGTTGGCGTTCCTGCAAGAAGGTCTGGAGAAAGGCCTGTCGCTCAGCTCCCTTAAAGTCCAGGTTGCGGCTCTGGCTTGCTTCAGGGGTCGCCTGAAGGCTGCTTCCCTGGCCTCGCAGCCAGATGTGGTGCGCTTTCTCAAGGGAGTTAATCACCTACGCCCTCCTCTGCGCTCGGTGGTGCCTGCGTGGAATCGCAATCTGGTGCTAAAAGCCTTGCAGAAGCCGCCTTTTGAACCCTTGTCGAGGGCATCTCTGAAAGACCTGATGTTGAAAGCAGTCTTTTTGGTGGCTATCACTTCAGCCAGACGAGTTTCCGAGCTCCAGGCGCTATCATGTCGAGAAACCTTCCTGCAGTTCACTGAGGCAGGAGTGTCTGTTCGCACGGTGCCTTCCTTCCTGCCCAAGATTGTTTCTCGTTTCCATGTGAATCAGCAGCTCTGCCTACCCTCCTTTCGTAGGGAGGACTATCCAGAGGAGTACTCTGCTCTCAAATATCTAGATGTGAGACGAGCTATCATCAGATACTTGGAAGTAACCAATGATTTCCGGAAGTCGGATCATCTGTTTGTGCTGTTCGCAGGTCCTCCTAAGGGTCTGCAGGCATCCAAGCCTACAGTGGCACGATGGGTCAAGGAAGCCATTGCAGCGGCTTATGTGGCCGCGGGGAAGATGCCGCCTATCCAGCTGAAGGCTCACTCCACTAGAGCACAGGCGGCCTCGATGGCAGAGGCCGGGTCCGTTTCCTTGGAAGAGATTTGCAAGGCGGCAACTTGGGCATCGGCTCATACCTTCTCCAGGCATTACCGCTTGACTGTGGCTGCTCGGGCAGAGGCCTGGTTTGGAGCTTCAGTGTTGCGGTCAGGGATTTCTATGTCCCGCCCTGGGTGAGTACTGCTTCGGTACATCCCACCAGTCTATGGATTGATCAGCATGATGATATGGAAGGTAAAATTATGTATCATACCTGATAATTTTCTTTCCATTAATCATAGCTGATCAATCCATAGCCCCTCCCAGATATCTGTACTGATTATATTCTGGTTGCATTTCAGGTTCAAGTTTAGTCTTCAGTTCCTGTTCAGGAGGACTTCGTGTTCAAGTTTTTTCAATTGGATTCTTCAGGAGTTGAGACGAGTTTGTGTTACAGTGAGCTGCTGCATTCCTCTCCCCTCCGTTTTACGGGGCTGGATTGAGACCTAAATTCTGCCGGCGCTCCCTCCCGCTTCGTGCGGCTGTAGGGCAGCTTTGTACCCCTCCCGCTTCGGCGGTGTTAGGGTCAGTCAGCTCCTCCCGCGGTTGCGGTTGCAGGATAAGCCAGATCCCCCCGCATCGGCGGGTGTGGTGTCCCTCCCCCGCTCCGCGGGGATGAGCTGGATGGATTCCCCTCCCCCACTTGTGTGGGGATGAGCTGGGTTAATTCCCCTCCCCCGTTTCAGCGGTGGTGAGCTGGGCAGAGTGTCCCTTTGTGGATGTAATTCTCTAAGTGCTGAGTCCTGCGGATGGAGCTTTGATATCGACATACTGAGGAGTTTCCGGCAGCACATGACCACATATAGGGAGGCAAAAGGATTGCTCTCTATCTCCACCTGCTGGTAGATGGACACAACCCACCAGTCTATGGATTGATCAGCTATGATTAATGGAAAGAAAATTATCAGGTATGATACATAATTTTACCTTTGATTTTTCCCTGTAGATGTGCTATTTCCTTAAATTCTTTGAATTACATATTTTTTGAACCGGGGAAACTGTCAGAATTTATTTCTAGTGAAGAGTAGAATAAGAACACCTGATTGTCTAACTATGTATCGGCTGTGCTTATCGTTTGATCCTTCCGTTTCTTATTATTGACTAATTCTAATTTAAATTTTCTTTGTTCTTGAACCAAATTGTGGACAAAAATTAGAAATAATTTTTCCTATTTTTCTTTGTTAAGAATATTATATTTCAAAATTGCCATATGTTTGTGTTATTGCATGAATGCAAAATGAAAATTCAAAAATTAAAAAAAAAATTCTTCTTTTCTTTCAGCCGACCCAGGAGAGCATTAAGTTCACATCAAAATTTAGGCTATCACAATTCATTTCCTCTGTTTTTTTTTGCTACAGTATTTTTGTCCAGTAGGGAGTTTTTTACACAGTGCTTTAGCTGCAACCATTGGAAGAAACATTGTGGATTTAGATTATAAGTAGATTGCAAAACATCAAAAGAGAGCCAATTGTTTTGATCTAGTAATTGAGAAACATACTAAATACCTGCATCTATCCATTTGCACCAATATATATCTCAAGGCTCACCCCTATCTCCATCCCTCTTCAATGTTATGCTGATTCCACTAGCTAAAGCATTGTCAAAGCACGGCCTTAACCCATTCATTTATGTGGACGATGTGACCATCTACATCCCTTTCAAGTCAACATTAGTCGAAATCTCCGATAAAATAGATGCAAGTTTTTCCATCATGAATTCCTGGGCAAAGGCGTTTTTGTTTAAACTTAATCAAGACAAAACACAATGTCTCATCCTTTCATCCCAGTACAATAAAGTAGTCCAAAATACACTCATCATTAAGGACTTCAAACTTTCGATCTCAAATAGCCTGAGAATCCTTGGAGTAGAGTTGGATACCCAGTTACACCTGGACAATCAAGTGAAAATCATCACAAAAAGAATGTTCCACGCAATGTGGAGGCTGAAGCGTATGAGGCATTTCATAACGAGAGAGCTATTCCGTACCCTCGTTCCTTGGCTGGTCCTATCCCATATAGACTACTGTAGTGGGATCTATGCTGGTTGCCGGGACTATATTCTGAAAAGGCTTCAGACAGCTCAAAACACGGCTGTGAGGCTAATACTGGGCAAATCGCGCTTTGACCATGCTCATCCACTACGTTTTCAACTTCACTGGCTTCCTGTACAAGACTGTATTACATTTAAAATCTGCTCACTAACACACAAGATAATATATGGAGAAGCCCCCGAATACATGCTCAATCTAATCGATCTACCATCTAGGAATGCCCTAATATCTGCAAGGACTTACCTCAATCTCCATTATCCCAACTGCAGGAATGTTAAATACAAGACCCTTTTTGCTTCGTCCTTCCCCTACATCAGTCTTAAATCCTGGAATGTACTGCCAAAACAACTAAAAGAGCTAGTCGACCACCACCTGTTCAAGTAGTCCTTAAAAACATTCTTATTCGACAAGGCTTATTCCACTGGCAACTCCACTGTTTAACCTCTATCTCTTGTTGACTGTACAGGTTTTTGCCAGTTGCTTTGCCCCTGACATTCTCCCCATGTACACCCATGTTCCTTCCCCTCCTGTCTCATTCTGTATCTGTGCCTTCTATGTATTGTATTGAATCCTTTTGAATTAATGTAAGCCACATTGTGCCTGCTCTTGTGGGAAAATGTGGGGTAAAAATGCACCAAATAAATAAATTAAATTAATATACATTTTTATTAATCTGTAATTTTGGATTATTCCAAATATGTATATTAACCGTGGTGAAGTAAGGATGCTGGTCAAAGGAGTCCAGCATTTTGAATGCAGTTTGTGAAGTTGATACTATGGCGTTATTAGAGGAAGGGGATATAAAAGCCCAAGAAAGTGATCACAGGGGTGTTGGTTTCCATTTTTCAGCCTCACATTGCAACCACAGAGGACTATTGGTTATGTCTGAGGTGATAATCCATTTAGTACATAAGTATTGCCACACTGGGACAGACCAAAGGTCCATCAAGCCCAGCATCCTGTTTCCAACAGTGGCCAATCCAGGTCACAAATACCTGGCAAGATCCCAGAAAACTCAATACATTTTATGCTGCTTATCCTAGAAATAAGTGGTGGATTTTCTCCAAGTCAATTTAATAATGGTCTATGGACTTTTCCTTTAGGAAGCCATCCAGACCCTTTTAAACCCCGCTAAGCTAACCACCTTTACCACATTCGCTGGCAAAAAATTTCAGAGTTTAATTACATGTTGAGTGAAGAAAATCCAGGATATCCCACAATTGGATTTCACAATTAACATTCAGCATATTGACTTCACCTAACATCACCTATCAGTAGAACTTCCTCTTTCATAGAAATATAGAAATATTCTGAATGTTTTTAATTGTTTGTCCATTTCTGCCTGTGAAGAAGGTCTGAATATCATATCAATATAAATAGATGCTCCATTTCCTCCTTCCAGATTAACCTACGGTGTCTATTCCTTAGCTTGTAAGTTTTTAATATCATTTGGTACATATAGCTCCATTCTTCTTCCCTTTCTTCTTATCCAGTCCTTCCTGATGAAATTATAGCCCGGTATAACTATATCCCAGTCATAGTTCTCTATGAACCACAAATTCAAGACCACTGCCTTCCTTCACAACCACTAGATCCAGAACCTTATTTCACATACTGGGCATTAGTATGCATGGCTTTCCAGATATTTTCTGGTTTTTCCCATGTTTTTGTAGAGCTATTTAATGTTTCACTTACCTGATGGTTTTGTTCACCTATCCCAAATGTTTAAATCATAGTAATGTAGTAAATGATGGCAGATAAAGACCTGTACGGTCCATCCAGTCGTCCCAACAATATAAACTCATTTTACATGGTATGTGATACTTTATATCTATACCCGAGTTTGTTTTGTCCTTGACATTCTCAGGGCACAGACCATAGAAGTCTGCCTAGCACTGTTCTTATACAAAAAGTTCTGAAGCTAACGCTAGCTCCAGCCCATCCATATCTATTCAGTCACGATCAGTGCATAGACTGAAGTAGTCTGCCCAGCAATGGTTTTGCTTCCCAATTACCAGTGTTGCCACCCAATCTCCGCTACGATTCTGTGGATCCATTCCTTCTAAACAGGATTCCTTAGTGTTTATCCCACATATGCTTGAATTCCATTACCATTTTCATCTCCACCACCTCCCACAGGAGGGCATTCCATGCATCCACCACCCTTTCTGTGAAAAAAATACTTCCTGACATTACTCCTGAGTTTGCCCCCTTTCCACCTCAATTCATGTCCTCTAGTTCTACCTCCTTCCCGTCTCCGGAAAAGGTTTGTTTGTGGATTAATACCTTTCAAATATTTGAACATCTGTATCATGTCACCCTTGTTTCTCCTTTCCTCCAAGGTATAAGTTCAGGTTGGCAAGTCTTTCCTTGTATGGTTTGCAACGCAAATCCCATACCATTTTTGTAGCTTTTCTTTGCACCACTTCCATTCTTTTTACATCTTTAGCAAAATGCGGCCTCCAAAACTGAATACAATACTCCAAGTGGGGTTCACCAATGACTTGTAAAGGGGCATCAACACCTCCTTTCTTCTGCTCGTTGTACCCCTCTCTATGCAGCCTAGCATCCTTGTGGCCACAGCCATTGCCTTGTCACATTGTTTCTTCACCTTCAGATCCTTGGACACAAACACCCCAAGATCTCTCTCCTGAGTCGAGCTTACTAATCTCTCCCCTCCTATTTAGTATCTCTCTGCAGTAAAAGTGAGGCTTTTTGCCTTTGAATGATTCATACTTGAAGAGGATTGCATTGATTTAATGCTCTGTTGGGCAGTCATTTCTTCTGATGTTTTTGAATTTATACTACTGGACTTTGGGATTTCAGAACTTTATGGATTTAAACATCATGTGACTATTTAATTCTATTGGACTATCCTAATATGTAAGAAGTTCATTTCGACTGCCAGTGAGTAGTGAGATGGACAATTTACGTATTGTTGAGTAATCTATGTTCTCCACCATTGACTTTTCAAATACCAATTGAGGAACATCTGATTGTTGGGGAGACAATTAGTTTCCACAAGTGTAATTCATAAGTGTTTCAATAAAGAAAAGCATCCTGATCACTGACTCAGCTACTAGATATGTATACATTATGTCAATATTGAATATTTACGATTGTATTACATTATTGTTAAATTGGCTTATAGGTGCCATCTTTAGAATTTATTATTATAAACAGCACCTAACCTTTGTGGTTGGTTCCCTAGTTTTAGGTATTAAATTTTAACTAATTCAATTACTGGGTATTCTTTAAGTTCAGTTTCTTATATATTAAATATATGTGAACCAGAAACTATTTTAACTCAAAATTGTAACAAACAAAATAATAAATTAAATTAAATAATATGTGCTCAGTTTTTTTGGTGTATATACACAGACTCAGGGACTGAGATGTTATAACACCTTTTCATACATCATAGCACACCCTGCCTCCTCCTAGTAAAGTTGTAGCTCAAGCAAATCCTTCAGAACAAAATTGTTTGTATAAATAAAGCTGTTACTTAGCTTAAACAGTGAATTTGATACAGTTGCTTGGTGTGTATGGTTCATTCAGTGCAAGTTCCTTGTCAGTGTATTACTTTTATGGTGCAAAATATCTTCTTTCAAAACATCAAACAAAACAAATTCCCAAGTTCCCAAGTTGGTGCAAATTTTAACTGCCTCAACCATTCTTCTAACATTTGGGGATCCCTTCTCATTGTTTCTACTCCCTCCAAGATATCCACTCTATTGGCTATCTTCATGTCATCCGCAAAAAGGCAAACCCTTCCTTCCAACCCTTCAGCAATATCTCCCACAGAATTGGCTTTAGCACTGACCCTAGAGGAACTCCACTGCTCACTTTCCTTTCCTCTGAGCAGATTCCATTTACCACCACCCTCTGCCACCTGTCAGTCAACCAGTTTTCTATCCAGTTCACCACCTTTGGTCCTAAGTTCAATTCTTTCAGCTTATTCAAGTCTTCTGTGGGGGATCGTATCAAAGGCTTTGCTGAAATCCAAGTAGATTACATCTAGCACACGTCCTTCATCCAGTTCTTTGATCACCCAGTCAAAGAAGTCAATAACATACATTTGGCAGGATTTTCCTTTGGTAAAGCCATGTTGCCTCAGGTCCTGTAACCCGTTGGCTTCTAGAAAGTTAACTATCCTTTCTTTCAGCAGTGACTCCATTATTTTTCATACCACCAACGTGAGACTTACCAGTCTGTAGTTTCCCACTTCTTCCCTGTCTCCACTTTTGTGAAGAGGTACCACATCTGGTCGTCTCTAATCTCGTGGAACCTCTCCTGTCTCTAAACATCTATCAAATAAATCTTTAAGAGGTCCCGCCAGGACCTCTCTGAGCTCCCTCAGTATCTTGGGGTGTATCCCATCTGGCCCCATAGCTTTGTCCACCTTCAGATTCCCAAGTTGTTTATTTATTTATTATTTATTGCATTTGTACCCCACATTTTCCCACCTATTTGCAGGCTCAATGTGGCTTACAGAGTATTGTTATGACAAAGTCATGACAGGATAATGGATACAATCGATGGTAAGCTGAAGATGGATGAGGAATTGGAGAATATGGTGTTAGATAGGATAGTTTAGGAGGTGTATTTGTGTCTTTAAGGGTTCTTTTTGTAGGCTCTATTGAAGAGATGTGTCTTCAGAGATTTGCGAAAGTTACTTAGATTATCCATGGTTTTTAGGGCTGGGGGTAACCCATTCCATATCTGTGTACATCTGTAGGAGAAGGTAGAGGCGTATGCCTGCTTATATTTAAGTCCTTTACAACTGGGGAAATTCAGGTTGAGGAATTTGCGGGCTGATCTCTTGGCGTTTCTGGGTGGTAGGTCCACAAGGTTAAACATGTACAGTGGGGCATCTGCGTGGATGATCTTGTGTACGATCGTGCAGATCTTGAATTCGATACGTTCCTTGAGTGGAAGCCAGTGAAGTTTCTCTCTTAAGGGTTTCACACTTTCGTATTTGGTCTTTCCAAATATGGGTCTGGCTGCGTTATTCTGGGCTGTTTGGAGTTTCTTAATAGTTTGTTCTTTGCAGCCAGCGTACAGAGTATTACAGTAGTCCAGGTGACTAATTACCATAGATTGTACCAAGGTACGGAAAATGTTTCTCAGGAAGAAAGGCTTAACTCTTTTGAGTTTTCACATCGAGTAGAACATCTTTTTTGTCGTGTTCTTCACGTGGGTATCGAGAGTGAGGTTTCGGTCGAAGGTAACTCCAAGAATCTTCAGGTTTTCTGATATAGGGAGGGTGCAGTATGATGTAGTTATAGTAGAGTAATTGTATGTATTGTATTGTGAAGTGAGTACTAGGCATTGAGTTTTTTCTGCATTGAGTTTTAGCTGGAATGAATCTGCCCAGCTATGCATGGTTCTGAAGCTTTGGTTGATCTCGTAGGTGATTTGTTTAGATTGTGTTTGAACGGGATGTGACATCGTCTGCATATATGTAAGGGTTAAGGTTTTGATCGGCTAATAGTTCGGCTAGAGGTGTCATCATTAGGTATAAACTTTTTCTTCTGTAAATGGTGCAGTAGCCACTCCATTCCCATATGTTCCCTCAGCAGCCGACCGCGGTCCTCCAGAATGTTCCTCCTTGAACACCGAAGAGAAGTTTAGCACGTTTGCTTTATCCTCATCACTCTCCACATAGCTATTCTCATTATCTTTCAGTATTGCAATTCTATTTCTATCTTTTCTCCTTTCTCCAATATATCTGAAAAAGTTCTTGTCACCTCTCTTTATATCTTTAGCCATTTTTTTCTTCTGCTTGTGCTTTCGGTAGCCGTATTTCCCTCTTCGCTTCTTTGAGTTTAATCTGATGATCCTCTCATTGCGTTCTTTTATATTTCTTGAAGAAAGCCTCTTTTGCTCTTAGGTTTTTAGCTACTTGTTTGGATAACCATATAGGCTTCCTGTTTTTCTTTTTTTTTTGTTTACTTTCCTTACGTAAAGATCAGTTGCCATATTTATAGCAGCCTTTAGCTTTGACCACTGATTTTCCATTTCTGCTACGCCTTCCTATGCCAACAGCTCCTTCTTCAGGTAGTCCCCCATTTTATCAATATCAGTACGTCTGAAATCCAGTACTTCGAGTTTTGTGCATCCGCACTCCGCCTTTGCCCTTATATTGAACCACATTGTGCACTGGATCCAGCATCAACCCTTCTCTCGTGGGTTCCATCACCATTTATCTGAGTAAAACACTTTGGCAGGCATCCACAATCTCCCTACTTCTTTCCGATTCTGCAGACAGGACATTGCAATCCACACCAGACAAGATGAAATCTCCTAACAGTAGCACCTCCCCTATCATACCAATCTTTTGAATATCTTCTATCAGATCCTTGTCTAACTTCTTTGTTTGTGCCGGAGGTCTGTAGATAACCCCCATGTGGATAACGTTTCCGTCTTCTCTTTCTAGGATAATCCATAAAGCTTCTTCCTTTTCCCAGGTTCCCCGCATTTCAGCCTCTCTGATATTGTCTCTCTCATACTGCACCACTCTTCCACCTCTTTGGCCCTCTCTATCCTTCCTAAAAAGATTATAGCCCGGTGTGGTCACATCCCATTCATGGGAATCATTGAACCACGTCTCTGTAATAGCAACAATATCTAAGTTTTCTTCAAATTTCAGGGCTTTCTTGAACATTTTTACTTAGACTATGAGCATTTGTGCTCATTGCTTTCCATGTGCTTAGTGAGTTTAGTTGGTTTTCTATATTTAGATGACCTTTCCCTCTGCTATCATGTTTATTCTGGGGGTAACTTTCTGAATTCCCTTGTTTCCTTTTGTCACCCCCACCCTCTAGTTTAAATGTCTAGAAACATACTGTCTGAATTTCTCCCCAAGGATCCTTTTTCCCATCACAGAAAGATGTAGACCATCATTACAGTACAGCCTGCTATTTTTCCACATATTATCCCATGCTCCTATGTATCTAAAACCTTCTTCTTTACACCAAGACTCAAGCCACTTATTGAATTCCACTGTTTTGCATAGTTTTTCCTCTCCCTTCCAGGGCCGCCGAGAGACTAGGCCGGGACCGGGGCGAGGCTGCCCCGCCTCCACCTCCCCGCCAACACTGCAGTCCCAGGTCTTACCTGCCTGCCTCCACGGCTCCAGGCCCCCTGCATTCAAAGCGGCAGTCGCAGATCGCCTTTCTTCTGATGTAACTTCCAGTTTCCGTGAGGGCGGGACACAGGGAGGGAAGGCCCGAAGGGCCTGGGAATTTTGCCCCCCCCCCCCCCCCGGCAGCCCTGCTCCCTTCCTCCTTCCCCTTATGTAAGAATTACTTCAGAAAAAGCCACAGTCCAAACCAAAGATTTCAGTCCCTCCCCAAGCTTCTGGAATGCTCTATACTGTAAACTTGCAATTGTTGGCCAAGTCATTTGTCCCTAGGTGAATTACAACATCAGTATTTGAGGGCTCGCTCTCTTCTCAGATCACTTTCAGTATTTGGTCTGTACATCTGGTAGCTGAAGATTCTGGACAGCATTTCACTAGGTTGGAACCACTGAACTGTGTTCCTAAGTTAATGCCTCTGATAATGGAGTCTCCGAGCAGTAAGAATTTTCTGCTTTTCACCAATCTGTCATTGTTTGGGGGATGTTCCTTGTGTTGTGTTACCACCCCTCTCGGCTGGACTGTAGTGATGTGCTCCCAGATACCTGATATTTGTAGTCGTGGTGAATATCCAGGGAACACCCACTCACAGCCGAGGGAGTAGAACAAATAAACTAACCTCGTCCTTTACTCTCAAAGAATAAAGGAGGAAATAATCTAAATTTAGGATTTGTTCCTGAAATGGAAGAACCACACCTTCAGATATGCAAATTATCTTTTTCTTTATTGGATACAAATGCAAGCAAATTTTCATTCAAATAAACTCAAATTCACAATTAATGTGTGGCTTAATAGAACTGCAATAACATATTCAACATTCAAATGTAGTTTTACATATATAAGTACATAAGTACATAAGTAATGCCATACTGGGAAAAGACCAAGGGTCCATCGAGCCCAGCATCCTGTCCACGACAGCGGCCAATCCAGGCCAAGGGCACCTGGCAAGCTTCCCAAACGTACAAACATTCTATACATGTTATTCCTGGAATTTTGGAGTTTTCCAAGTCCGTTTAGTAGCGGTTTATGGACTTGTCCTTTAGGAATCCGTCCAACCCCTTTTTAAACTCTGCTAAGCTAACCGCCTTCACCACTTTCTCCGGCAACGAATTCCAGAGTTTAATTACACGTTGGGTGAAGAAAAATTTTCTCCGATTTGTTTTAAATTTACTATACTGTAGTTTCATCGCATGCCCCCTAGTCCTAGTATTTTTGGAAAGCGTGAACAGACGCTTCACATCCACCTGTTCCACTCCACTCATTATTTTATATACCTCTATCATGTCTCCCCTCAGCCGTCTCTTCTCCAAGCTGTATAGCCCTAGCCTCCTTAGTCTTTCTTCATAGGGAAGTCGTCCCATCCCCGCTATCATTTTAGTCGCCCTTCGCTGCACCTTTTCCAATTCTACTATATCTTTCTTGAGATGCGGCGACCAGAATTGAACACAATACTCAAGGTGCGGTCGCACCATGGAGCGATACAATGGCATTATAACATCCTCACACCTGTTTTCCATACCTTTCCTAATAATACCCAACATTCTATTCGCTTTCTTAGCCGCAGCAGCACACTGAGCAGAAGGTTTCAGTGTGTTATCGACGACGACACCCAGATCCCTTTCTTGGTCCGTAACTCCTAACGTAGAACCTTGCATGACGAAGCTATAATTCGGGTTCTTTTTTCCCACATGCATCACCTTGCACTTGCTCACATTAAACATCATCTGCCATTTAGCCGCCCAGTCTCCCAGTCTCGTAAGGTCCTCTTGTAATTTTTCACAATCCTGTCGCGATTTAACGACTTTGAATAACTTTGTGTCATCAGCAAATTTAATTACCTCGCTAGTTACTCCCATCTCTAAATCATTTATAAATATATTAAAAAGCAGCGGTCCTAGCACGGACCCCTGAGGAACCCCACTAACTACCCTTCTCCATTGTGAATACTGCCCATTTAACCCCACTCTCTGTTTCCTATCCTTCAACCAGTTTTTAATCCACAATAGGACATTTCCTCCTATCCCATGACCCTCCAATTTCCTCTGTAGCCTTTCATGAGGTACCTTGTCAAACGCCTTTTGAAAATCCAGATACACAATATCAACCGACTCCCCTTTGTCCACATGTTTGTTCACTCCTTCAAAGAATTGAAGTAAATTGGTCAGGCAAGATTTCCCCACACAAAAGCCATGCTGACTCGGTCTTGTCCTCGGATGTGCTCTGTAATTTTGTTTTTAATAATAGCCTCTACCATTTTCCCCGGCACCGACGTCAGACTCACCGGTCTATAATTTCCCGGATCTCCCCTGGAGCCTTTTTTAAAAATGGGCGTTACATTGGCCACCTTCCAATCTTCCGGTACCACGCTCGATTTTAAGGATAAGTTGCATATCACTAGCAGTAGCTCCGCAAGCTCGTTTTTCAGCTTAACTTAACTTAACTTATACCCTTAACTTTTTCTGTTTCTTTCAACAAAATCACCTAAAAAGGCAGAAAAGAACTTTTTCAGATAATATTTAAATTGTCTTTTATCAAAATCAGATATTTGTTTCTATTTTCTTTCCTTGCTATTGATGTCAGAATTTAAGTCTTTATGGGTATTATGGATGTTTTTGCAAGGATCTCACTTGAACCCAGAACACTTAAGCATGTCAGGAAAACATGGATTTTTTATATTTGATGTTGTTCTGTTCTTTAGTTTTCCCTTAAAATGTTGTAAACCAAAAAAAAACGTATATCTCCTTCAACACCCTTTGCAAATGTCACTTAGCTGTGGTTGAATTTATTTAGGTGAGGTCTTTCTTGCGTTTTAGCTCAGCCGGACATTCTGAAGAGGAATATTTCACCAATCTCTTCTCCCTAAACCTCACTTATAAAGAAAATAATTCAGGAAGCAAAACCTTAGAACTGCCTGAGCTGGATCAGGAACGGACTCTACTCTGGTGACAATTAATCAGTTCTCAATACTTTGGCCACACTCTCTAATTGAAATAAAATAAGTTAAAGGTTTTCTCACTACAAAAACCTATTTCTCACTGTTGATTCCCTGTTCTAAACGCTCCAGCAGACTTTAGCACTGCATTCAGAACCATCACAAGGTACACAGTCCCTATTCCAATGATGTTTCAACATTTCATCTCACAAGCCCCACTCAAATACATAACATTACTCTGCATAGCTATCAGAGCAATCTGGAAAATACAGCAAATATACAAAAGCAGTGCTTAATCTGCTACCTGACAAACCTTGTACTGAACTCAGAACATGTGCACAAAACACACTTTCCACACTTTCCAATGTTTATTGAAGTACTCACTTTTAAGCTCAAATCATCTCATTCTCAGCACCAAAGCTCACCTTCATTCACTTTCAATATTAAAGTACCCTTTTTCAATATCACCTTTCACTTTAAACTCACAAAATCCATACTTTTATTCTTACTTTTACAAAGACACACACTATACGTTTTTACTTTTCCCAGTCTTCCCTTGCTCTCATCTCTCTCTGCTTACTGCAGTCTCCAGGGTTGCCAGATAGGAAAAATTTTCCCAGCCCAAAATCAGCCCTAAACCCGCCCAAAGTCAAACCCCGCCTCCCACGTCACCAACCCCGCCCCTCACGTCACCAGCCCCGCCTTCCACGTCATTAACCCCGCCCCCTGATGTCACCCCTGACGTCATTAACCCCGCCCCTGACGTCAACCACGCCCCTGAAAAGCTTCTATTGGACCACATCGGACCAATAGAAGCCCCGGGAAAGCTTCTATTGGACCAAATTGGACCAATAGAAGCCCCGGAAAAAAGTGCACAGCGGCCACAGGAAAAAAGCCCAAACCCGCACCCCGCAGCCGCCGAAAATTTTCCGCAGCTGCTCGAAGAAAACCTGCCCAGTGTTGCGGGAAGACCGCAACCCTGGCGACAATGGCAGTCTCCCTGGCAACTCACCCCCCCCCTAGAAGATCTGACATCACTCAACCAATCAGCTTGTCAGAGAAAGACAGTTTTTTTTTCTCTGATCTGTTTAGAATCTCCCTCCCCCATAGACGTAAATGCAAAACTTACTACACAGAGAATTTCAAAGTCAATTTTAACCTGAACTTGTACCCAAAACAGCACGAAACATATTATAGTACAATCCCCACCTAATCATGGTTTATTTCTTTTGTAAAATAAAACCATATTTAAGAAACATCTCACACTTTCTTCAGCTAACTCTATTAACAATTCACAAACTAAACTTTAAACCTTTTCCAACCAGCAGCATCCACCAACACCCTGGAACAGCCCCCCCAGAGCCCCAGGAAAAAAAACATTTAATATATGTTACCATATATTACAGTTGTGCTACTTTCATTGCCTCTGGTTCCACCACAGTACTTCTTTTTTCAGCATCATAATGATGCAAAGCAGTAAAAGAATTTGACAGGGGCAAAGGTTGGGAGGGTGAGTGCTTCTGTGTCACAGATCTTAGTCTACCAGAGCCTAGTGTGACCCATCTATTCCTCTGTTGTTTCATTCTCTGTGGCAGTGGTGTTGGTAAATTGGCTGGAAATTGAGTAATCCTTTATGCTTCTTTAATTGTAGCTAATTCCTTCTTGAATTTGTTAATCTCATCTTTCAAAGCTGATACTTGGAGACAGGACAAGCTCTAAGGTTCCAGATAGTTTGCCTTAGGATTAAAGCAGAACATGTATTACACTGAATGAAGGTCATATTGATGTGATTCACAAGTGTGAAAAGGTGAACTATGATAGGGAACAACAAGGCGTAGGATTGACCAGTTATGGTTTATTATTTGTTACATTTTTATCCCACATTTTCCCACCTATTTGCAGGCTCAATGTGACTTACATTGTACTGTAGAGGCGTTCGCCATCTCTGGTATAGAAACAAATACAAGGAGTTAATATGGTCGGATAAGGTTCATGTGTTATAGACACATTGGGGAATAATAGAGAGGAAGAGTTATGTAGAGTCTGTTACAAGCGTTGGTTTCGTTGTGTTGCGGAGTTTAGGCACTAAAGTTGGGTCGATGGGGTATGCCTTTTTGAACAGGTAGGATTTTAGTGATTTCTGGAAGTTTAGGTGGTCGTACGTTGTTTTCACTGCTTTTGGTAGTGCGTTTCACAGTTGTGTACTTATTATGTAGGAGAAATTGGATCCATAAGTTGAATTGTATTTGAGACCTTTGCAGATTGGGTAGTGGAGATTTAGGTAAGTTCGTGTTGATCTGATTGCGTTTCTTGTTGGTAGGTTTAATGAAGATACTTGTCCCTTGATTGCCCTATATAAAGGGAGTTCACCTAGGGGTGGATGGAAGAGGGGTGGGTGGGATTATAGAGTCAGTTAGACCCTCTGCAAGTGAAAAGACAGGTCTATTTTTTTAATAGGATAGAATAAAAGGAGGTAGAGTCAGCAGTTTATCAGGAAGATATTAAGAGCAGGACACAAGTGACCTCAGTTTACAATCAAACCAAGTCTGAAAATGCCCAGCTTAGCTCAGACAGCTGTCAAGGTAAAACTAAGTTCTGTTTTTAATTTTACCACACAGCTGTATACAATTGCCCCTCCTCCAGAGGTACACAGTCTATGAGTCAGTAGATGCTATGTAACCAAATTGATTGAATTAAGTCTCTAGCACTGACGTTTCAAAACACAATTCTAATGAATGCACCTTTAAAACAGACACCAGATTCATCAGAGTCACCAGATTCTATGTAACCAAATTGATTGGATTAAGTCACTTGGCACTGGTTCAAAACACAGTTCCAATTAAACCACCTTTAAGACAATACCAGCATGAAAATATGAAATCACTAGCACAGAAATTCAAAACACAGTTCAGTAAAAGTCCTTTAAGGCAATACCAGCATGAAAATATGACATCACAGTACAAGAACAATTTTAAGTTATAGACAGTAGGATGAAGACAGATTAGAAACTTTCTGTCTTTGTCCTATTTCTTGCACTGTGATTTCATATTTTTATGCTGGTATTGTCTTAAAGGTGCTTTCATTGGATCTGTGTTTTGACCCTGTGCAAAGTGACTTAATCCTTCTTCAGTAGATTAGACAGTTTGTTGTAGAAGACACTTTACTCCTTCTTTGATAGGTGGATGCCATCTCTGCTCAGCAGCTCTTGGAAAATCATCACATGGTCCAGGAAACTGAAAGAGTCTAGATGACATCATCAATAAAACCATGCATTCATCTAGAGGATGCAAACCTCTATCCTCATCACAAAGGTTTAACGAGAACAATCCATGCACCTATCTATTTCATCCTCCATCCTTGACAGATGACATTACATTTAATACCCCAAAGTATCATTTGTGCCAACATGGATGAGCAGCTTCAGATAGCAGTCATTCCATTACATCCCAAGGAACAATCCAGACAAATGGGTTGTGACCATCCACCAGTGGAGATAGAGAACTCTAATGAGTTCTGCATAATAAGCTCCTGCGTTTAGCAACCAAGCCAGTATTCTCTATCTCCAGCAGGCGGGTTAGCAGCTCCTGTGCACTGTGGTGACTTCTGTGTGGCCTCCTGCAGTGGCGTTCCTAGGGTGGCTGACACCCGGGGCAGATCGCCGATGCGCCCCCCCCTCCCCCGGCGAAAGGCCACCTCCCCCCCCACGAAAGGACGCACCTCCCCCTCACGGTGAAAGGACACCCCCCCCCCGGGTGCATTTTTACTTGCTGGGGGGTGCCGTGCGCCTGTCTGCTTTGCTCGTTCCATGCTCCCTCTGCCCCGAAACAGGAAGTAACCTGTTCAGGGGCAGAGGGAGCACGGAACGAGCGGAGCACCCGGGGCGGACCGCACCCACCGCCCCCCCCTAGGAACGCCACTGGCCTCCTGTCCTACTTGCAGGTTCAGTTGAGTTTGGGGTTGAGAATATCCTGTGCCTCAGATGTAAATTCACAGCCCTCGCAATGATGAGATCAAGGTTCACTCCTTGTATGTAGACATAAGTAGGCATCTTTCCCGCTTTCACAAGGAGTGAACCACCATTATTGCAGACCAATGGGTCCTCAATATCATTCTCCATGGCTACAAGCTAGAATTTTCAAAGCTACTCACAGATCTTTTCATGCTGCCCCCTTGGAGCAGCTCTGCTACCTTAGCCTCTTTAAGGTGTCTGGGGGCCATTCAGCCCATTCCTCCAGTTGAGAGGGGCACGTGTGCTTCTTGAAAAGATCTGTTTTTAGTAGCCTTTGGAAGATGGTTAGATCCTGCGTTGTTTTTATGGCCTTCAGTAGTGCGTTCCATAGCTGCGTGCAGATGTATGAGAAACTGGTCGCGTATGTGGATTTATATTTTAGCCCTTTACAGTTAGGATAGTGGAGATCGAGGAATGTGCATGATGATCTTTTCGCATTCCTAGTAGGCAAGTCTATAAGGTCTGACATATAGGTCGGGGCTTCCCCGTGAACGATTTTGTGGACCAGAGTGCAAACTTTGAACGCAATTCGTTCTTTTAGTGGAAGCCAATGTAGTTTTTCTCTTAGGGGCTTGGCGCTTTCATATTTCGCTTTCCCAAATATGAGTCTGGCTGCTGTGTTTTGAGTGGTTTGAAGCTTCTTAATGATTTGTTCTTTGCATCTGGCATAGATGGCATTGCAGTAGTCTACTTAGCACCATTGATTGTACTAGGTTGCGGGAATACTTCCCTTGGGAAGAAAGGTTTGATTCTTTTAAGTTTCCACATTGCATAGAACATTTTCTTTGCTGTGTTTTTCGCATGATCTTCGAGTGTGAGATTTTGGTCAATTGTGACTCCCAGAATTTTCAGGCTGTCTGAGACCGGAAGGATGTAATCTGGGGTGTTTATGATATTGGGTTTATTTGTGTTGTATTGTGATGACAGGATGAGACATTGTGTTTTTTCTGTGTTTAGCTTTAGTTGGAATGCGTCCGCTCATGAGTTCATTATTTAGAGGCTGAGTGTGATTTCATTTGTGATTTCGGTTATGTCTTTTTTGAATGGGATGCATATCGTGACATCGTCTGCGTAGGTTATGGGTTGAGTCCTTGTTTGGATAGCGATTTGGCTAAAGGTGTCATCATTAAGCTAAAAAGGGTTGGTGAGAGCGGTGATCCTTGTGGTACTCCGCATTCAGGTTTCCATGGTGATGATGTTTCTGATTTTGAAATCACTTGATAAGATCTTGCTGTTAGGAAGCCTTTAAACCATCTTAGTACATTTCCTCCGATCCCGAAGTAGTCTAGGATGTTTGAGAGTATTTGGTGGTTGACCATGTCGAACGCGCTGGACATATCGAATTGTAAGAGTAGCACATTGTTTCCAGTTGCAATTAGTTGTTTAAATTTGGTTATGAGAGTGGTTAGTACTGTTTCAGTGCTATGGTTGGATCGAAATCCTGACTGTGATTCATGTAGTATTGTGAATTTGTTTAGGTAATTGGTGAGTTGTTTGGTTACCATACTTTCCATTAGTTTTACTGTCAGTGGGATGGATGCTACTGGTCGATAGTTGGTTGTGTCATTTAGTTTTTTCTTTAAGTCTTTGGGAATGGGTGTAAGTAGTATATTTCCTTTGTCCTTGGGGAAAAGTCTGTGTTGTAGCATGTAGTTCAAGTGTAATGTAAGGTCTGTTATGAAGCGTTTGGGGGCGAACCTTATGAGGCTACTTGGGCAAATATCCAGTTTGGAGTGGGTTTTGGAGAATTTGTTGAGTGCTTGAGTGATGGTATCTTCGGTTAGTAGATCAAAGTCATTCCAGGTTTGATCTGCTGGGTATTCGCCTGGAATAGGGTCCAGGCAATCCATACATTTTTCGTGATCAGTGGTGTTGAGTGGTAATGTGGATCAGAGCTTTATGATTTTCTCATTGAAGTATTTGGCAAGTTGATCTGCTGATGGGGTGTCTGTGCTGGCTGTGGTAACCGGTGTGGTGTCTATTAATTTATTCACGAGTTGATATAGTTTATGTGCATCTTTGTAATCTGGTCCTATTTTGGTTTTGTAATATACTCTTTTGGTTTGTCTTATTATATATTTGCATTTTCTTTGCATTTGTTTCCAATCTTTGAGTGTATGTTCATTTTTTGTCATGCACGTTCGAGTCTCCTGACTTGTGTTTTTAATTTTTTCAGTTCTTCGTTGAAGCAAGGTATTGAGCTGTGTCTTCATGTGGTTCTTGTTTGTAGTGGTGCTATTTCATCTAGTATGTTCCTGCATTTGTCATCCCAGTTTTGAAGATAGTGTTTGGAGTCTGTCTGTGTTGCCCATTCATTTTTGTAGATCTGTTGCCAGAATGCAACAGGGTCATTCTGTCCTCTAGTGGTGTAGGTTGTGCATTCTTGTTTGGTGTGCGTGTCTTTTTTCCACCATTGTAGGGCTACGTTTAATTTATGGTGGTCTGACCATGGTATGGCCGTCCATTTTGTATCTGTTAATATAAGGTTTGAGTCTAAGGATAGTTTGTGTGTGATGATGTCAATTGTGTGTCCCTTGGCATGTGTAGCTTGTGTATTAGGCAAGTTGAGGTCCCATAGTTGTAGGAAGTCTTTGCAGTCACGTGTAATGAGAGGAGCACCCTCAGAAATTTAAACACTCACATGGCAATCACTCAGGACCACTATTGGGTGAAACATAATGTCAGACTTGTGAGTTCTTGTACCAAGTATAGCGCTTCTGAGCCCAGTACTCGAACCAAGTTGTGCTTGGCAGACGGACAACCCCGGGTTTCACCTGCGCTGACCGCCGTTCCCCAGAGGTTGAGCTCCTAGGTGCAGGCGGCCCGCAGGACTTACAAGACGGAGCTGGAACGGGGTGGTGAACATATCGGCCAGGCAGGCAGCAGGTCAAGAGAGTAATCCAGGTACAGGCAAAGTCAGTAGGCAGACAGCAGGCAAGGGAGTAATCCAAGAACAGGCAATGTCAGTAGGCAGGCAGCAGGTCAAGAGAGTAATCCAGGTACAGGCAAAGTCAGTAGGCAGGCAGCAGGCAAGAGAGTAATCCAGGCACAGGCAAAGTCAGCAAAGAGGGACAAAGTAGAGAAGAAGCACACTACTGAGCAAGTAGAACCTACCAAAGTAGAAGCCGAAGCATGAAGTCCAGGAAGAGCTCAGATAATAAAGTGCTGGTGTCTGACATCAGCAGGGACCAGCAGGGAGAAGGAGCACAGCCATAGGACAAGAACAGGGGAAGGAGGAAGACCAATAGGAGAGAAGCAAGGGAAGCCAGGCAGAGAGAGAGAGCAGACACAGGTGCGTGGAAGCATAGCAATCAAGGAGCCTGCAGCCAGAGAACAACACAAACATGGCTCAGGGGTGTGCCAGACAAGTGTGTGTGTCGACGGGACCCCACGCAGCCCAAGGACACTGCTTGTGTTGAGGTAGGGGACATGACACAAAACACTTCATTCATTGGGTCGCTCACTCACTGTTGTGATATTTTGTGTGGAAAAATGTGCTATTTTGTGCTCAGTACAATTGTGCCCCAATAGTGCAATAATGTGCACAAAATAGCACTCTCATTATATTAAATTATTGGATTTAGTACAGTTTCCTGGTTATATTCTATTTAGTACATAAGTACATAAGTATTGCCATACTGGGAAAGACCAAAGGTCCATCGAGCCCAACATCCTGTTTCCAACAGTGGCCAATCCAGGTTACAAATACCTGGCAAGATCCCAAAAATGTACAAAACATTTTATACTGCTTAAACCAGAAATAGTGGATTTTCCCCAGTCCATTTAATAACGGTCTATAGACTTTTCCTTTAGGAAGCTGTCCAAACCTTTTTTAAACTCCGTTAAGCTAACCACCTTTACCGCATTCTCTGGCAACGAGTTCCAGAGTTTAATTACACATTGAGTGAAGAAAAAGTTTCTCTGATTTGTTTTAAATTTACTACATTGTAGCTTCATCGCATGCCCCCTAGTCCTAGTATTTTTCAAAAAGCGTAAACAGTCGCTTCACATCTACCCGTTCAACTCCACTCATTATTTTATAGACCTCTATCATATCTCCCCTCAGCCGCCTTTTCTCCAAGCTGAAGAGCGCTAGCCGCTTTAGCCTTTCCTCATAGGGAAGTCGTCCCATCCCCTTTATAATTTTCGTTGCCCTTCTCTGCACCTTTTCTAATTCCACTATATCTTTTTTAAGATGCGGCGACCAGAATTGAAGACAATATTCGAGGTGCGGTCGCACCATGGAGCGATACAAAGGCATTATAACATCCTCATTTTTGTTTTCCATTCCTTTCCTAATAATACCTAACATTCTATTTGCTTTCTTAGCCGCAACAGCACACTGAGCAGAAGGTTTCAACATATCATCAACGACGACACCTAGATCCCTTTCTTGGTCTGTGACTCCTAATGTTCCTCTTTCCCACATGCATCACTTTGCACTTGCTCACATTAAATGTCATCTGCCATTTAGATGCCCAGTCTCCCAGTCTCCTATGGTCCTCTTGTAATTTTTCACAATCCTCCCGCGATTTAACGACTTTGAATAACTTTGTGTCATCAGCAAATTTAATTACCTCACTAGTTACTCCCATCTCTAGGTTATGTATAAATATGTTAAAAAACAGCGGTCCGACCACAGACCCCTGGGGAACCCCACTAACTACCCTTCTCCATTGAGAGTACTGACCATTTAACCCTACTCTCTGTTTTCTATCTTTTAACCAGTTTTTAATCCACAACAGAACACTACCTCCTATCCCATGATTCTCCAATTTCCTCTGAAGTCTTTCATGAGGTACTTTGTCAAACGCCTTCTGAAAATCCAGATACACAATATCAACCGGCTCACCCAGTGGTGTGCTGGTAAATGTTTAACAACAGGCTCTCTCCCCGGTCCCCCTCTGCACCCCCCCAAATTGCAGAGCTTGTTATGGCCGGGGAGAGAGCCTGGGGGGTGGGGTGGGGGGGTAGGGTGGCAATGCATTACTCCAGGGAAAAAAAATTTAATGATCCCAGGTTCCAATCTAATTCATGTTTAATGTGGAATAAAATGCCATAAATAAATAAATATAAACTTTTAATGTTGAGCACCTGATTCTCAAAGTGAACATATTCCAAACACTATAATGAAAATAAAATTATTTTTTTCTACCTTTGTTGTCTGGTGACTGTTTTTCTGATCATGCTGGCCCAGTATCCGATTCTGCTGCTATCTGTCCTCTTAACTCAGTTTCCAGGGCTTCCTTTCCATTTATATATTTCCTTTCCTCCTTTCTTCTTCATTTCTGGTCCTCAGCTTCTGCCTATTTTCTTCATCCATGTGCAGTTTTTCTCCTCTCTTCCTTTTCCCTCATCTCATCTCCTTCCTCACTCTTCCCTCCCCTCCATCCATGTCCAGCATTTCTTCTCTCTCCCCTCCTCTCCTCTCCCCTGCCCTCCATCCACCCATGTCCAGCTACCCTTCTCTCCCCTGCCCTCTATCCACCCATGTCCAGCAGTGACCCTCCTCTCCCCTGCCCTGCATGCACCCATACCCAGAGACCCTCCTCTCCCCTGCCCTCCATCCACCCATGTCCAGCAGTGACCCTCTCCTGCCCTCCATGATCCACCCATGTCCAGCAGTGACCCTCCTCTCCTCTCCCCTGCCCTGCATGCACCCATACCCAGAGACCCTCCTCTCCCCTGCCCTCCATCCACCCATGTCCAGCAGTGACCCTCTCCTGCCCTCCATGATCCACCCATGTCCAGCAGTGACCCTCCTCTCCTCTCCCCTGCCCTGTATGCACCAGCGACCCTTCTCTCCCCTCCATCCACCCATGCCCAGCGACTCCCTTCTCTCCCCTTCCACCCCCTCCCGACTTGTTCAGCAAATTCTCCTGCTTCCTCCCTCCCTCCCTACTCCCTCCCTCCCTCCGGATCCAGTCCCTCACCGACCCTGCCTTGGCCATCGAATTCTTCAGGGCAGGCAGTGTTGCCTGCCCGCTGCCATCGCTGACTCTCCTCCGCCGCCCGATCGTGCTTCAAAATGGCCACTGAGACTTACAGAAGTCGGTGAGGGACTGGATCCGGGGGGAGGAGGGAGGGAGAGCTGGCTCGCCCTTTCCAACAACCGGCTCGCAAGTCCGAGCAAAATTTAACAACCGGATCTTGCGAGCTGGAGCAAGCCGGCTCCAGCACACCACTGGGCTCACCTTTATTTATTTATTTAGATCACTTATACCCCGCCTATTACCACATAAAGCAGCCCCTAAGCGGCTTACAATGAACTAATGGAGTAGTTACAATGACAGTAGAGAGGGACCGGAGGAAGAAGGGAAGGGAAGGGAATATTAATACAATATGTAATCAATAAGTAGGTAAGGAACAGAAAACAAAAAGAAGAGAAAACAGGAGTCCAAAATCAGATCTTGACTCGCTGAGACACTCAAGGCAGGAAACCAGATCCCGCGAACAGGACAGGAATGTGGGCAGTAGCCAATGGCTGGGATCGGCGAACCAGGAGGAAACAGGGCCCCTTCGACGTGCAGCACTATCCGAGCACGAAGCAGCCGCAGAAGAGAAGACCAGCTGCCCGATCAACATGTTTGTTCACCCCTTCAAAGAAAAGTAGTAGATTGGTGAGGCAAGATTTCCCTTCACTAAATCCATGTTGACTTTGTCTCATTAATCCATGATTTTGAATATGCTCTGTAATTTTGTTCTTAATAATAGTCTCTACCATTTTGCCCCGCAACGACGTCAGACTCACCGGTCTATAATTTCCCGGATCTCCTCTGGAACCTTTTTTAAAAATTGACGTTACATTGGCCACTCTCCAATCTTCTGGTACTACGCTCGATTTTAAGGATAAATTACATATTTCTAACAATAACTCCGCAAGCTCATTTTTCAGTTCTATCAGTACTCTGGGATGAATACCATCCGGTCCAGGAGATGTGCTACTCTTCAGTTTGTAGAACTGCCCCATTACATCCTCCAGGTTTACAGAGAATTCATTAAGTTTCTCCGACTCGTCAGCTTCGAATACCATTTCCGGCACCGGTATCCCACCCAAATCTTCATCGGTGAAGACCAAAGCAAAGAATTAATTTAATCTCTCCACTACAGCTTTGTCTTCCCTGATCGCCCCTTTTACTCCTCGGTCATCTAGTGGTCCAACCGATTCTTTTGCCGGCTTCCTGCTTTTAATATACCTAAAAAAAATTTTTACTATGTGTTTTTGCCTCCAACGCAATCTTTTTTTCGAAGTCCCTCTTAGCTTTCCTTATCAGCGCTTTGAATTTGATTTGACATTCCTTATGCCGTTTCTTATTATTTTCAGTCTGTTTCTTCTTCCATTTTCTGAAGGATTTTCTTTTAGCTCTAATAGCTTCCTTCACCTCACTTTTTAACCACACCGGCTGTCGTTTGGTCTTCCGTCCTCCTTTTTTAATACGTGGAATATATTTGGCCTGGGCTTCCAGGATGGTGTTTTTGAACAGCATCCACGCCTGATGTAAATTTCTCACTCTCGCAGTCACTCCTCTAAGTTTTCTTTTCCCCGTTCTTCTCATTTTATCATAGTCTCCTTTTTTAAAGTTAAACGCTAACGTATTTGATTTCTTATGTATACGTACTTCAAAGCTAATATCAAATCCGATCATATTATGATCACTGTTATCAAGCGGCCCCAGCACCATTACCTCCCGCACCACCAAGGACTAGGTCTAGAATTTTTCCTTCTCTCATTGGTTCCTGTGCCAGCTGCTCCATAAACCTGTCCTTGATTTCATCAATACATACAAAAAAAAAAGCAACACTGGGCCTTCAAGAGAGAGACAACAGCTGTCCTTTATTGTTACAAAGACCCGACACGGGCTGTGTTTCGGCGCACAAGCGCCTGCCTCAGGGGTCAGACAAGGTCTTTGTATAGTATAAGCAGCAGTAGTCAGACAAACGTGCAGTGTCGCTAGCTGAAGCTGGACGTGCCTTCAGTCAAACAGCATGTCCAGCTTCAGCTAGCGACACTGCATGTTAGTCTGACTACTGCTGCTTATGCTATACAAAGACCTTGTCTGATCCCTGAGGCAGGCACTTGTGCGCCGAAACACGGCCCGTGTCGGGACTTTGTAACAATAAAGGACGGCTGTTGTCTCTTTCTTGAAGGCCCAGTGTTGCTTTTTTTTGCGTGTATTGTATGCTTGTAGGCTGCAAAACCCTCACTTCTGTGCTCTTGATTTCATCAAGGAATTTTACCTCCCTAGCGTGTCCCGATGTTACATTTACCCAGTCAATATCGGGGTAATTGAAATCACCCATTGTTATTGTGTTGCCCAGTTTGTTTGCATCCCTAATTTCCTTTAACATTTCTGCATTCGTCTGTTCATCCTGGCCAGGCGAATGGTAGTAGACTCCTATCATTATCCTTTTCCCCTTTACACATGGAATTTCAATCCACAGTGATTCCAAGAAGTGTTTTGTTTCCTGCAGAATTTTCAATCTATTTGATTCAAGGCTCTCGTTAATATACAATGCTACCCCTCCACCAATTCGATCCACCCTATCACTACGATATAATTTGTACCCCGGTATGACAGTGTCCCACTGGTTATCCTCCTTCCGCCAGGTCTCAGAGATGCCTATTATATCTAATTTTTCATTTAGTGCAATATATTCTAACTCTCCCATCTTATTTCTTAGGCTCCTGGCATTCACATATAGACATTTCAAACTGTGTTTCTTGCTCCTTATATATATATCATGCTTAGTACTTGACAGTATTAATTTGATTTACCAGTGAAGTTAGAGATTTTTTGTGTTGTGTTTTGGTTCACCAAAGCCTCAGTTCAGCCAGGCGAGTTTCTCATCTCATTGGACCTCTTCATATTCCAATTTGTTCTTCTCACACGGGAAATTTCTCTAGTTTGCGATCCGGTTGTAAAGAGCAACTCATCAAGAAACTTCAAACAGCACAGAATACTGCAGCCAGACTCATATTTGGAAAAACAAAATATGAAAGTGCAAAACCCCTAAGAGAAAAGTTACACTGGCTTCCACTTAAAGAACGTATCGCGTTCAAAGTCTGCACTCTAGTTCATAAAATCATTCACGGAGATGCCCCGGCCTACATGTTAGACCTGGTCGATTTACCACCCAGGAACGCTAAAAGATCATCCCGCACATTCCTTAATCTTCACTTCCCCAACTGTTAAAGACTAAAATACAGATTAACACATGCGGCTAGCTTTTCCTACATGAGTACGCAGTTGTAGAATGCATTGCCACTTAACCTAAAAACAATTTACAAACTAACTAACTTTCGTATATCTCTGAAGACCTATCTCTTCAACAAGGCATACCACAACTATCAATAACTGTAAATGTAACACATCACCACTTTACCTTATATTCTGAATTGTTCTCTTCCTATATCTGTTTGCTTAATTCTATTATGTCATCCATGTTCTCTATGTAACTCCAATTGTTACCTTTCACTCTGGTATGGCGAACATCATAACAGAACATTGTAAGCCACATTGAGCCTGCAAATAGGTGGGATACAAGTACAACAAATAATAATAATAATCCTGGGAGATCATTTTCAATTCAAGGCCATGCCTTTTGACCTAACCAGTGTACTTCTTACATTTTCAAAAGTTATGGTGGTGGTGGCAGCCTTTCTTCACCAGCAAGGGATCCAGGTATATTCTTACCTGGACATTTGGCTAATTCATAAGTACATAAGTGTTGCCACACTGGGACAGACCAAAATGATTTGTAGTAGTAGTAGTAGAATCCTGTTTCCAACAGTGGTCAAATCAGGTCACAAATACCTGGCAAGATCCCAAAAATGTACAAAACATTTTATACTGCTTATCCCAGAAATAGTGGATTTTCCCCAAGTCCGTTTAATAATAGTCTATGGACTTTTTCTTTAGGAAGCTGTCCAAACCTTTTTTAAACTCTGCTAAGCTAACCGCCTTTACCACATTCTCTGGCAACGAATTCCAGAGTTTAATTACACGTTGAGTGAAGAAAATGTTTCTCTGATTCGTTTTAAATTTACTTCATTGTAGCTTCATTGCATGCCCCCTAATCCTAATATTTTTGGAAAGTGTAAACAGATGCTTCACATCTACCCGTTCAACTCCACTCATTATTTTATAGACCTCTATCATATCTCCTATCAGCAGCCTTTTCTCCAAGCTGAAGAGCCCTAGCCGTTTTAGCATTTCCTCATAGGGAAGTCGTCCCATCCCCTTTATCATTTTCGTTACCCTTCTCTGCACCTTTTCTAATTCCACTATATCTTTTTTGAGATGCGGCGACCAGAATTGAACACAATATTCGACTTGCGGTCACACCATGGAGCGATACAAAGACATTATAACATCCTTATTTTTGTTTTCCATTCCTTTCCTAATGATACCTAACATTCTATTTGCTTTCTTAGCTGCAGCAGCACACTGAGCAGAAGGTTTCAGTTGTCCATTGCGAGTCCCTGGTTTATATGTTAGACCTCATAGACATACCAGCAAGGAATACAAATAAATCATCACACACATTCTTGAATCTCCATTACCTCAACTGCAAAGGCCTCAAATATAAATCAATTTATGCATCTAGCTTCTCCTATATCTACACGCAACTTTGGAATGCATTACCAAGTTCCATAAAAGAAACGCACGATTTGGTAGCCTTCCGGAAACTATTAACCTGTTCAAAGAGTCTTATCATTTAGACCTATCTCAATGAACTATCGTCACAACTTTACTAGAGCAAACCAACATTGAACTCGTTTTATTTGTTTACTTTAATCTCATTGATATTATTGAATGTTTATACTTTATCCTTGTTCTCAAATATCAGAACTGAATGTATATCTTCTCATTTCTAATTTCTATTACATTTTCTGTACCTTAACGCAATAATATTCTGTATTTCTCATTCCGATAATGGCGTTTGCCATTGCGGCATAATGTAAGCCACATTGAGCCTGTAAGGAGGTGGGAAAATGTGGGATACAAATGCAGCAAAATAAATAAATAAACATATCATCAACAACGACACTTAGATCCCTTTCTTGGTCCGTAACTCCTAACGTGGAACCTTGCATGACGTAGCTATAATTTGGGTTCCTCTTCTCCACATGCATCACTTTGCACTTGCTCACATTAAACGTCATCTGCCATTTAGACGCCCAGTCTCCCAGTCTGGTAAGGTCCTCTTGTAATTTTTCACAGTCCTCCTGCGATTTAACGACTTTGAATAACTTTGTGTCATCAGCAAATTTAATTACCTCACTAGTTACTCCCATCTCTAGGTCATTTATAAATATGTTAAAAAGCAGCAGTCCCAGCACAGACCCCTGGGGAACCCCACTAACTACCCATCTCCATTGAGAATACTGCCCATTTAACCCTACTGTCAGGTTCTCAGGTTCAGAGCCCGCGGGGCTGGGCTCTGGAGCAAACGTGAGCCCTTGGGCTGCTGACGAGGAGCGACAGCAGCAGGCAAAACCCACCAACCAACACTGGGTAAGCACACCGGCAGGGACTGCAGGCACTGCCCAGCGAACCGGAACACATGGACTGGAATCCCCCGGACTGGGGAACACAGGACTGGAACACTGGACTGCAATCCCCTGGACTGGAACACACACCGGACCGGAACACACTGGACTGGAGCACACCCGACTGGAACATACACCGGACCGGAACACACTGGACTGGAGCACACTGGACTGGTCCCCCGGACTGGAGGACACAGGACTGGAACACGGGACTGGAGCACACTGGACTGGTCCACACAGCTTCACCTGCACTTAGCTACTAAGCCCCCCAAGAGTTGAGCTCATGGGTTTGAGTAGCCGGCAGGACTTACTGGACGACACAGGGACCAGGACTAGACAAGCTGAACTGAAGTGCACCTAACTCCTAAAGACCAAAAGTGTTCCTAAGCCCAGCACCAACAGAAAAGCTCCTAAGCCCTCCACTAACAGCAGTGCTCCTAACAGAAACTAACAGGGGTGCCCCTACGCCCTACACTAACAGAAGTGCAGGGAAACCACAAGGGAAAAGGAAGGGAAGACAAATGCCAGACCTAACACTGTTACTTCCTAAGCACCAAGCTGCAGCAGCTAAACATGGGTTCTCACCCTGGTGCTTCCTAAGCACCCAGCTACAGCAGCTAAACACAGGTCACGAGGAAACAAGCAGGAAAGCCAAATACCCAAACAACAAAAGGTGCTTCCTAAACACTTACTCACAAGGGAGCTCCCAGCACCAAACTCCAGCACTGCACTAACAGCAGTGCTACACACCGTAACAAAAGGGAAAAACAGGGAAGTCAAACACACAAGTCACAAGTGCACACTGCACTACACTAACCTGGACCTAAAGCAAGTAGCCAGAAGCAAACGCCACTGTTGCAAAGGCTCTGAAGGAAACAACACCACTTCCTTATCAAGGCCCTCCCTGATGATGTCACACTCCCTAGCCCCAGGCAACAGCACACTGACCCAGAGAGGCCCAATCCACACCAATGCAAAACCGTGAAGCACTTGAAGCCAGTACACCCAAAGAGAGGTAGAGCAACTCAGGCAACACACACACAGGTGCAGTATAGTGAAACAATTAGAGCCATGCTGCTGGAAGCTGCCAGCACAGAGAGACAGAGCCAGCTCAGAAAGGACAGAGAAAAGAAACAGAAACCAGCAGGAAAGAGGTAAGTTTGAGAGGGGTTCAGACCCCAATCATAACAGCACCTCCCCCTCAAGGCTCCCGTGTCCCCACGGGAGCTCCAGTCTCAAAAGACAATTTAGGTCTCCATGGGTAGCTGTGATGAAATCTCCCAATGGGTTTCACAACATAAATCTGGGCGGCTGGGCAGGACGTGACAAGTACATCTGGAACTAGGAAACCAGAATGGCTTTGGCCGCCACGAGGCTCTTTAGAACGGCTGCTAGGCAGGATCAGAGTCTTGGATGCAACAAGCGGAGTTCTATTCAACAGGAACCATCTCCTGAAGGAGTCCACAACTTCCTTGACTTCCTGGCACTCCACTGTAGCAGCCAGAACTGGGCTAGAGCCCACACCCATCCTGGAATCTGAAGCCAGACAAGAACTCGAACTGGACTTCAGACTAGACCTTGCCCCTTGGCTAGAGCTGGAACTCAGAAGGAGTTCAACATCTTGGCTGAAATGGGAACTCGGAGTAGACTCAGCATCTTGCCTGAGACTGCAACCTGGTCCGGCCTCAGCCTCTTGGCCGGAACTGCCACTCAACTCGGACTCAGCATCTTGGCTGGACTCGGTACTCAGCATAGACTCAGCATCTCGGCTGGCACTGGAACTCGCTCCGGACTCAGCATCTTGGCCGGAACTGCAACGACCCGGACTCAGCCTCTTGACCGGGACTGCAACTTGACCCAGACTCAGCATCTTGCCTGGGACTGGAAATCCAACTTGACCCGGACTCAGCATCTTGCCTGGGACTGGAACTCCAACTTGACCCAGACTCAGCATCTTGCCTGGGACTGGAAATCCAACTTGACCCGGACTCAGCATCTTGGCTGGGACTGCAACTTGAGCCGGACTCAGCATCTTGCCTGGAACTGGAACTCCAACTCTCACCGGACTCAACATCTTGACCGGAGTTGCAACTTGACCCGGACTCAGCATCTTGGCCGGGACTGTAACTTGACCCGGACTCTGCATCTTGCCCGGGACTGTAACTCAATTCTGATTCGGCATCTCGGCTGAACTCTGCACTCGGTGCAGACTCAGCACTCATCGTGGACTCGTCATCTTGGCTGGGCTCTGCACTCGGTGTAGACTCAGCACTCATCGTGGACTTATTGTCTCGGCTGGACTCTGTACTCAGTGCAGACTAAGCACTCATCGTGGACTCAGTATCTCGGCTGGCCTCTACACTCAGTGCAGACTTAGCACTCATCATGGACTCATCACTCGGTGTAGACTCAGCATCCCGGCTGGGACTGCAACTCGATCCAGACTCAGCATCTTGACTGGAACTACAACTCGCTCCAGACTCAGCATCTTGACTGGAACTACAACTCGATCCAGCCTCAGCATCTTGACTGGAACTACAACTCGATCCAGACTCAGCATCTCGACTGGAACTGCAACTCGATCCAGATTCAGCATCTTGACTGGAACTACAACTCGATCCAGATTCAGCATCTTGACTGGAACTGCAACTCGATCCAGACTCAGCTTCTTGGCTGCCACTGCTGCAACTCGATCTGGACTCAGCATCTTGGCTGCCACTGCTGCAACTCGGAGTGGACACAGCATCACGGCTGGCCTCAGCACTCGGTGTAGACTCAGCCCACAGCGTGGACTCAGCAGCTCGGCCAGGACTGCAACTTGACTTGGACTCAGCATCTTGACCGGGACAGCAACTCTCACCGGACTCAGCATCTTGACTGGAACTGCAACTCGATCCAGACTCAGCATCTTGACTGGAACTGCAACTCAATCCAGATTCAGCATCTTGGCTGCCACTGCTGCAACTCGCTCCGGACTCAGCATCTTGGCTGTCACTGCTGCAACTCGCTCCGGACTCAGCATCTCGGCTGTCACTGCTGCAACTCACTCCGGACTCAGCATCTCGGCTGCCACTGCTGCCACTCGATCCAGACTCAGCATCTTGGCAGGCAAAACCCTTCAGGCTGGACTCAGAAGTTTGGCGGGAAAAATCAGGAAGCCACCTTCTTTCAGCTTGGGCTTCCGGAGTATCCCGCAGGGCTGGATCCGAGAGAAGCTGGAAGCGATAAAAGAAGAGCTTGGTAGAAGGGTCAATAGCAGAAACTGGGTTCTCTTCGAACCCAAGCCAGGAGACACGCCTTCTCTCCGCTGCAGCTTCAGGAGTATTCTTCAAGGCTGGATCAGACAAAAGTGCAACCCGGTAATCCTGGAGTGTCAGAAACGGATCCAGATCAAAAATGGGGTTGGAACTGGGATCCAAACTGGTACTAGGAGGCTCAGTAGACAGCGCCACTTGAACTGGATGCAGAGACTTGGCTTGAAGCGCTGCTTGGACTGGAATCGGAGACTCGGTCGAAAGCATCCCTCGGACTGGACTCGGAGACTCGAATGGAAGCGTCACCTGAACTGAGATAGGCGGCTCGGTTTGAAGCGCCCTCTGGACTGGACTTGGAGGCTCGGTCAGAAGCATCCCTCGGACTGGACTCAGAGGCTTGAGTGGAAGCGCCACCTGAACTGGGATAGGAGGCTCGGTTCGAAGCGTCCCATGGACCAGGCTCCGAGGCTTGAGTGGAAGAGCCCCTTGAACTGGCATCGGAGGCTCAGTGAGAAGCCCTAATCGGACTGGACTCTGAAGCTTGGCTGGACGCGCTGCTCGGACTGGATTCAGAGGCTTGTCTGGGCGCGATGCTTGAACTGGACTGGACCTCTGCTGGGCCCAGAGCGTGGAATTCCCAAGACGTCTCCTTTCAGCGACAGCTTCAGGAGTATCCCACAAAGCTGGATTCAAGACCAGGCTGCGGCGATATTCAGCGAGTGTGATAAAAGGGTCCATATCTGAAACTGGGCTTTTAGCGATTCCAAGCCACCGGACACGTTTTCTCTCAGCTGCCGCTTCGGGGGTCTTCTTCAAAACAGGATGAGACAAAAGTTTCCCACGATACTGACGAAGAGTCATAGAAGGATCAAGAACAATGATGGAGCTGGACCCCAGCTGGGTCAGCTGGGCGGGGGTTCTTGCCGGGCTCATGGCCTTCGCAATCTGTCAGGTTCTCAGGTTCAGAGCCCGCGGGGCTGGGCTTTGGAGCAAACGTGAGCCCTTGGGCTGCTGACGAGGAGCGACAGCAGCAGGCAAAACCCACCAACCAACACTGGGTAAGCACACCGGCAGGGACTGCAGTTCCAGGGACTGGAATCCCCCGGACTGGGGAACACAGGACTGGAACACTGGACTGCAATCCCCCGGACTGGAACACACACCGACCCGGAACACACTGGACTGGAGCACACCCGACTGGAACAATTTTACTTTAGTTGGTGCTGCGCGGGACCCATGCAGAGAGGAAAAATCGAAGAAAAAAAAAAAAACAAGCAAGCAAGTGCAGTCAGGGATGTCCAAATTAAAAGATAGTAAAAGGGGGAATTGAACCAGCAACCTTTTGATTACAAGCTCAGTGCTCTAGCCAGTGCACCACTGATTAGACATCCTTTCTTTTCCATTAGGTCTCTCCAAGTTTCTGTCAGCCAATCACAGCTCATTTAGCTGACATCTGTGTCAGCTAAACAGCGGTGACTGGCTGACAGAAACTTGGAGGGACTTAATGGAAAGGGAAGGACATCTAAGCACCTGAATAATGTGGTTCACTGGCTAGAGCACTGAGCTTGTAATCAGAAGGTTGTTGGTTTGATTCCCCCCTTTTACTATCCTGGTAATTTAGACGTCCCTGACTGCACTTGCTTTTTTTCTTCCGATTTTTCCTCTCTGCATGGGTCCCGCACAGCACTAACTAAACTAAAATTACTTCGGGGACCTGCATACTGCTGTCATGGAGCTGGGGATGACATTTGAGGCTGGCTTACAAGTTGGGAAAAAAGTGTTTAACATTCGGTTTTTTTTGGTGGGAGGGGGTTAGTGACCACTGGGGGAGTCAGGGGAGGTCATCCCCGGTTCCCTCCGGTGGTCATCTGGTCATTTAGGGCACTTTTTTGGGACCTGTTCGTGAAAAAAACGGGTCCAACAAAAGTGACCTAAATTCTCTCTGAAAACGCCTTTCTTTTTTCCATTATCGGCCGAGCACACACATCTCTGCTCAGCCGATAACCACGCCTCAGTCCCGCCTTCACCACGCCTCCGACACCCCCCCGTCAACTTTATGCGTTCCCGCGACGGAGTGCAGTTGGAAACGCCCAAAATCGGCTTTCGATTATACCGATTTGGGCACCCACAAGAGAAAGACGTCCATCTCCCGATTTAGGTCGGAATTTGGGCGTTTTTCTCTTTCGAAAATAAGCCTCTTTGTCTCATTAATCCATGCTTTTGAATATGCTCTGTAATTTTGTTCTTAATAATAGTCTCTACCATTTTGCCCTGCACCGACGTCAGACTCACCGGTCTACAATTTCCCGGATCTCCTCTGGAACCTTTTTTAAAAATCGGCGTTACATTGGCCACCCTCCAATCTTCCGGTACCATTCTCTTCTTTTTGAGTCTGTGTTGGGAGCTTACTTCTAATTTAGCTTAAGTTGGGTGACTGGCGGAAGGCCAGCACTGGTGGGGATGGGAATATCTCTTTCAGTAATTCATCCTCCTGGAGTAGAGGCTGCAGATCTTTTATGATTTTTCTTAATTTTTCCAGCTCTGGGTTGTATGTCACTATAAGGGGGATTCTGTCTGTGGCTTTTTTTTCTTTGTACTGTAGCAGATTTTCCCTGGGTATTTTGAGGGAGGAGGCAATATTCATGGAGATTATTTTGGGGTTGTAGCCTTTCTGTTCAAAGGATGCAGTCAGAGTTTCTTCTGATCACAATGGATGTAGAATCACTATACAGCAACATTCCCCATGCGGATGGCATAGCTGCATGTGGGAAGCTCCTAAAAACATCCACACTGGGCCATCAATACTCACCAGAAACTATTACAAAATTAATCAAATTTATTTTAACTCGCAACTACTTCCACTTTAATAATGATATCTATCTACAAATGACGGGCACTGCGATGGGCACCAGGACAGCACCCCAATATGCCAACCTCTTTATGGCTGAGCTGGAAGAGACATTTCTGAATACATATCAGACCAAACCCCTAAAACACTACCGGTACATCGATGACATTTTTATGATTTGGACTGAGGGGGAAGAAACTCTGAAACAATTTTACAATTCCTTCAATACATACCATCCTACAATCAGATTCAAAATTGTCTACTCCCCAGAAAAAGTCAATTTTTTGGACACCACAGTCTCAATCAGCGATGGCTATGTACAAACATCTATATAAAAGAAACCCACAGACAGATGCAGCTACCTCCACAACTCCAGATTCCACCCTTCACATACAAAAATATCCATTATTTACAGCCAAGCCACAAGATACCACTGTATCTGCTCTGACCCAGGGGACAGAGACAGACACCTTGAAATCCTGACTGCATCCTATGAACAGAAAGGCTACAACCTCAAAATAATCTCCAAGAATATTGCCTCCTCCCTCAAAACACCCAGGGAAAATCTGCTACAGTACAAAGAAAAAAAGCCACAGACAGAATCCCCCTTATAGTAACATAGAACCCAGAGCTGGAAAAATTAAGAAAATCATAAAAGATCTGCAGCCTCTACTCCAGGAGGATGAATTACTGAAAGAGATATTCCCATCCCCACCAGTGCTGGCCTTCCGACAGCCACCCAACTTAAAACACAAGCTAATTAGAAAAGGGGAAGAATGTCCGTGAAGGGCAATAAAAAAAAAAACACAAGAAAAAGAAAGAAACTGCTCCCGGTTTCCTCCTGGTGCTTTGGCAAACAGTCCCAATAAACAGTTCCTAATAAACCACTTCTTCAAGCTTGAGCAAACACTTTCCCACAACCAGCTTCCTCCCGCTGTGAACAGTTCACACAGGGGGAGTCAATAATCTCTCTTCAAACAGCACCTTTAACACACAGTTCATAACAGCCTGAACTCGCTTTGGGGAGAACAAAAAGGTCCCACCCTTTCTTGGGTCACTCTCAATACACTGACCCTTCTCCCTCATGACTCTTTTCCTGTCCCCTTGCAACCCAGCTGCCATACCACGAGTTCACCAGCTTTTTCAGCTTTTTTCCTAAGGAATGAGCCCAGGCTGTGAGGTCCATCGGCTCCTCTGGGTTCTCCTCTCTCTCCCTCTCCTCAGCCTCTTGCCATTCCATGGGCTCCTCGTCCCACCCACTTTTCAGCTGTTCCTCGTTCACCTGATTACCCTCCAGGGGCCCCTCCCTTGCCTTGTCAAAGTTCTCCCCTGTGACCTGCTGGGGAAGGTAATCTCTATACCAGGGCTTGCGCCGGGGCTGCTGGGTAGTGTAGTCTTTTTCTCTCCTCCATTTTTCAGGGGGTACTAACCTTTCTCTTCTCTCTCTCTGGGGAAGTAGTAAAGGCAAGGC
Organism: Microcaecilia unicolor; assembly: GCF_901765095.1. Taxonomy (NCBI): domain Eukaryota; kingdom Metazoa; phylum Chordata; class Amphibia; order Gymnophiona; family Siphonopidae; genus Microcaecilia; species Microcaecilia unicolor. Next base: position 228,612,528 of record NC_044033.1, on the reverse strand, counting down.
TCTGTTCTGTCTCCTTTTGCTCTTGAGCCTCCTCACTCCTTCCCCTTCCACTTGCATCTGCTCCACCCCTTCACAAGACGCAGCCTGCCTCCTGAAATTCCTGAATGTCCCCATTAGCTTTCACATAAGATGTTAATGGCTCAATGGCCAATGAGAAAAACAAGGGCGAGAGTAGAGAACCATCTGCCAAATCGGAAAGAAGTAGAGAGATCGTGGATGCTTTCCAAAGTGCTCTGCTCAAACAGATGGTGACGGAAACCACGAGGGAGGGAGCAATGCTGGATCTGGTGCTCACAAATGGGGATAGTGTGTCAAATGTCCGAGTGGGTGCACACCTGGGAAGCAGTGACCATCAAACGATTTGGTTTGATATAACGGCTGAAGTGGAGGGCAGCCACTCTAAACTCAAAGTCCTGGATTTCAAGCGTGCTGACTTTAGTAAAATGGGGGAATACCTGAGGAAGGAGATGATGGGCTGGAGGACGTACATGAAGTGGAAGGGCAGTGGTCCAGGCTGAAAGAAGTAATAAATAGGGCCACAGACCTTTATGTAAGGAGAGTAAATAAAAGCAAGAGAAAAAGGAAACCGATATGGTTCTCCAAGCAAGTGGCTGAGAAAATAAAGGCTAAAGAGTTAGCGTTCCAGAAATATAGAAAATCTCAAGAAGAGGAACACGGGGAGGAATACCGGATGAAACTGAAAGAAGCCAAGAGAGAGGTACGTCTGGCGAAGGCACAAGCGGAAGAACAAATGGCTAGAAATGTAAGGAGGGGCGACAAAAATTTCTTCAGATATATTAGTGAAAGAAGAAGGACTAAAAAGGGAATTGTGAGACTAAAAGATACAGCGAACCGCTATGTAGATAATGATGAAGAAAAAGCCAATTTGCTAAATAGATACTTTTGTTCGGTTTTCACTGAAGAAAATCCTGGAGAAGGACCGCGAGGGACTGGCAAAGTACACCTGACAATGGAATGGATATAGCACCGTTCATGGAAGAGAGTGTGTATCAACAACTTGGAAAGCTAAAGGTGGACAAAGCCATGGGACCGGATGGGATTCACCCCAGAATATTGAGGGAGCTCAGAGAGGTTCTGGCGGGTCCTCTTAAAGATTTGTTTAATAAATCCTTGGAGACGGGAGAAGTTCCGAGGGACTGGAGAACGGCGGAGGTGGTCCCTCTTCACAAAAGTGGTGATAGGGAAGAAGCTGGAAACTACAGGCCGGTAAGCCTCACTTCGGTTTTTGGAAAAGTAATGGAAGCCATGCTGAAGGAAAGGATAGTGAATTTCCTAGAAGCCAATAAGTTGCAAGATCCGAGACAACATGGTTTTACCAGAGGGAAATCGTGCCAAACGAATCTCATTGAATTCTTTGATTGGGTAACTGGAGAATTGAATCATCGACGTGCTATAGACGTAATCTACTTAGATTTTAGCAAAGCTTTTGACACGGTTCCCTACAGGTGGCTCTTAAATAAACTGGATGGGCTGAAGATAGGTCCCGAAGTGGTGAACTGGATTAGGACCTGGTTGACGGACAGACGACAGAGGGTGGTGGTAAACGGAGTTCGCTCGGAGGAGGGAAAGGTGAGTAGTGGAGTGCCTCAGGGATTGGTGCTGGGGCCGATTCTGTTCAATATATTTGTGAGTGACATTGTCGAAGGGTTAGAAGGTAAAGTTTGCCTATTTGCGGATGATACTAAGATTTGCAACAGAGTGGACACCCGGGAGGGAGTGGAAAGCATGAAAAGGGATCTGAGGAAGCTAGAAGAATGGTCTAAGGTTTGGCGATTAAAATTCAATGCGAAGAAATGCAAAGTGATGCATTTAGGGAGTAGAAACCCACGAGAGCCTTATGTGTTAGGCGGGGAGAGTCTGATAGGTACTGAGGGGGAGAGGGATCTTGGGGTGATAGTATCCGAGGATCTGAAGGCGACAAAACAGTGTGACAAGGCGGTGGCCGTAGCGAGAAGGTTGCTAGGTTGTACAGAGAGAGGTGTGATCAGCAGAAGAAAGGAAGTGTTGATGCCCCTGTACAAGTCGTTGGTGAGGCCCCACCTGGAGTATTGTGTTCAGTTTTGGAGGCCGTACCTCGCGAAGGATGTTAAAAAAATGGAAGCGGTGCAAAGAAAAGCTTCGAGAATGGTATGGGATTTGCGTTCCAAGACATATGAGCAGAGACTTGCTGACCTGAACATGTATACCCTGGCGGAAAGGAGGAACAGGGGTGATATGATACAGACGTTCAAATACTTGAAAGGTATTAATCTGCAAAAAATCTTTTCCGGAGATGGGAAGGCGGTAGAACGAGAGGACATGAAATGAGATTGAAGGGGGGCAGACTCAAAAGAGATGTCAGGAAGTATTTTTTCACGGAGAGGGTGGTGGATGCTTGGAATGCCCTCCCGCGTGAGGTGGTGGAGATGAAAATGGTAACGGAATTCAAACATGCGTGGGATGTGCATAAAGGAATCCTGTGCAGTAGGAATGGATCCTCAGAAGCTTAGCCAAAATTGGGTGGCGGAGCAGGTGGGGGAAGAGAGGTTGGTAGTTGGGAGGCGAGGATAGTGGAGGGCAGACTTATACGGTCTGCCAGAGCCGGAGATGGGAGGCGGGACTGGTGCTTGGGAGGCGGGAAATACTGCTGGGCAGACTTGTAGGGTCTGTGCCCTGAAAAAGGCAGGTACAAATCAAGGTAAGGTATACACATACAAGTTTATCTTGTTGGGCAGACTGGATGGACCGTGCAGGTCTTTTTCTGCCGTCATCTACTATGTTACTATGTTACCTGCCAAACCTACAGCTTTCTATATAGCCCACCATGAATCCTAATCTGTGCATTCGGTTCCAGATAAAGGGCCCATATGCCCTCTAAAAATCTACCCATTTTGCACTCTCTGGAGGGCTCAGAACTGAACCCCCATCCCACTCTATCAAACACTTTCTTAGCGTCAACTGCCAACAGCATGGATGGTTAACCATCTCTCAAAGCCTTCCAGATCATAAGTACATAAGCACTGCCACGTGGGAAAAGACCAAAGGTCCATCAAGCCCAGCACTCCGTCTCTGACAGCAGCCAATCCAGGCCCCAAGAACCTGGCAAAACCCCAAAATGTAATAATTTATTTATTTATTTATTGCATTTGTATCCCACATTTTCCCACCTTTTTGCGGGTTCAGTGTGGCTTACAATATGAATTAAATGTTAGAAATACAATTTGTTACAGATTGGTTATGGATTACATTGTGCAGAGTTATGCGAAACAGTTGAGGTGTCGTTAGGGAATGTAACAATGGAACATAAACATTGAAACTTTGGAAGGAAACCCTGGGAGCTTGGAGGGCGATAAAAAGGCATGAGGATATATGGTATATATCTTTCTGTGAGTAAAGGTATGAGAGATGTGATATTACGGGAATGAGAATTCAGAGGTGAATGTATGATGTATTAGTGAACATTAAGTGTGGCCTTTATGTGTTTTGTTTCTTTCCGTAAATTTTTTTTCGAAAAGATGGGTCTTCAATAATCTGCGGAAGGAAGCTTGCTCGGTGATTGTTCTTAAGATGCGCGGCAGTGTATTCCAAAACTGCGTGCTCATGTGAGAAAAGGTTGACGCGTGTAGCGCTTTGTATTTCACACCCTTGCAATTGGGGAAGTGGAGGTTAAGGAAGGTTCGGGATGATCTTTTGGCGTTTCTGGTTGGTAAGTCTATCAACTCGTACATGTAGGCTGGGGCTTCGCCGTGAATGATTTTGTGGACTAATGTGCATATTTTAAAAGTGACGCGTTCCTTGAGTGGGAGCCAGTGCAGTTTCTCTCGTAATGGTTTTGCACTTTCATATTTTGGCTTTCCAAAGATGAGTCTAGCTGCTGTATTCTGGGCTGTTTAAAGTTTCCTCAGTATTTGTTCTTTGCAACCTGCGTATAGTGAGTTGCAGTAATCCAAATGGCTGAGCACGAAGGATTGCACTAGGCTGCGAAAGACGGATCTTGGGAAGTATGGTCTTATCCTTTTCAGTTTCCACATGCTGTAAAACAACTTTTTTGTTGTGTTGTTAGCGTGAGTTTCAAGCGTTAGGTGGCGGTCGATAGTGATTCCAAGGATTTTTAGCGTTTCAGAGATTTGAAGGTTCAGGTTTGGTGTGTTTATGGCTGTGAATTCTTTTGTGTTGTATTGGGAGGTGAGAATCAGGCATTGAGTTTTTTCTGCATTTAATTTCAGATGAAATGCATCCGCCCATGTGTTCATGATGTGTAGGCTTTGATTGATTTCGTTGAAGATTTCGTTAATGTCTTGTTTGAAGGGGATGTATATTGTCACATCATCAGCATATATATATGGGTTGAGGTTATGGTTTGATAGGAGTTTTGCCAAAGGGATCATCATTAAGTAGAAAATGGTTGGTGAGAGAGGTGATCCTTGTGGTACTCCACATTCAGGTGTCCATGCCTTGGATGTGGTCGAATTTGATGTGACTTGATACGAACGTTGGGTTAGGAACCCTTCGAACCAATTCAGGACATTTCCTCCAATGCCAAAGTATTCGAGTATGTGTAATAGGATTCCATGGTCAACCATATCGAAGGCACTTGACATGTCAAATTGTAGGAGGAGTATGTTGTTGCCCGTTGCAATTATTTGTTTAAATCTGGTCATAAGGGTGACTAATACTGTTTCTGTGCTATGATTCGACCGGAATCCTGATTGTGCGTCATGCAGTATTGAGTGTTTGTTTAGATAGTTTGTGAGTTGTTTGGTTACCAGTCCTTCAGTTATTTTGGTTATTAGTGGTATGGATGCTACTGGCCTGTAGTTGGTTATTTCACTTGTGTTTTTCTTTGTGTCCTTAGGAATTGGGGTGAGTAAGATTTTTCCTTTTTCTTTTGGGAAGAGTCCGTTTTGTAGCATGAAGTTCACATGGCTCGTTAGGTCTATTATGAATTGTTGAGCAGATTTCATGAGGTTGTTTGGGCACATGTCTAGTTTGCAGTGGGATTTGGCATATCTTTTGAGAGTTTCAGAGATGAGGTCTTCTGATAGTATTTCGAATTCGGTCCATGTTCTGTCTGCAGGGTATGTTCCTTCTTCTGGGTCTAGACAATCTAAAACTGTGGCATACTCAATAGGGCTAGCAGGTATTTTGAGTCGTAGTTGTATAATTTTCTCCTTGAAGTATTTTGCAAGGTTGTCCACATCTGGTACATCTTTGCCGTTGTTTGTAACTGGTGTGGTGTCTAGCAGTTTGTTCACAAGGTTGAAGAGTTTATGTGTGTCTTTGTAGTTTGGTCCTATTATTGTTTTGTAATGTAGTCTTTTGGTCTGTTTTATGGTATATTTGTATTTTCTCCGAAGTAATTTCCATGCGTTCAGTGTTTGTTCGTCTTTCTTTTTGTTCCATTCTCGTTCTAGTTTCCTGACTTGTGTTTTAAGTTTTTTCAGCTCTTCGGTGAACCATAGATTTGTCTTTTTCCTGTGTGATGTTCTGGTTTGGATTGGGGCGATTTTGTCAAATGTTGTTGTACATAGATCGTCCCATTCTTGGAGGAATTGGATGGTGTCAGCGTTTGTTGATAATGATCAATGGACTTTTCCTTCAGACCCCCTTTAAACTCAGTAAGGCCAGTTGTCGTCACTACCTTCTCCGGCAATGAGTTCCAGAGTCTGTCTACGCGCTGAGTAAAGAATAACGTTCTTCAATTTGTTTTAAACCTACCACATTCTAATTTCATCTTGTCTCCCCTGGTTCTATTATTGTTAGAAAGTGTAAACAAACGCTTCACATCTGTCCGCTCTACCCCACTCATTATTTTGTAGACCTCTATCATATCACCCCTCAGCTGTCTTTTCTCCAGAGTAAAGAGTCCTAGCCGTCTTAACCTCTCCTCATAGGGTAGTTGTCCCATCGCTTTATAATTTTTGTCGCCCTTCTTCTCTGCACCTTCTCTAATTCCTTTATATCTTTTTTGAGATGAGGCGACCAGAACTGAACACAATACTCCAGGTTTCTGTCGCACCATGGAGCAATATAACGGCATTATAACATCCTCATTCTTGTTTTCCATCCCTTTTCTAATAATACTCAACATTCTGTTCGCCTTCTTAGCCGCTGCAGCACATTGAGCTGAAGATTTCAACGTCCTATCTACGATGACTCCCAGATCCCTTTCCTGGTCTGTAACTCCTAAAGTGGAACCTTGCATGACATAGCTGTAATTCAGGTTCCTCCTTCCCACATGCATCACTTTGCACTTGTCAACGTTGAACGTCATCTGCCATTTGGACGCCCAATCCCCCAGTCTCATGAGGTCTTCTTGTAATCTTTCACACTTCTCCTGCGATGAGACGACCCTGGATAACTTTGTGTCATCTGCGAATTTAATTACCTTACTAGTTACTCCCATCTCAAGGTCATTTATAAATGTTAAAAAGCAGCGGTCCTAGCACAGACCCCTGAGGGACCCCACTAACTACCCTTCTCCATCGAGAATAGTGACCATTCAACCCTACTCTCTGCTTCCTATCTTTTAACCAGCTCTTAATCCATAATAATACACTACCTCCGATCCCATGACTCTCCCTTTGTAGTCTTTCATGAGGCACTTTGTCAAATGCCTTCTGAAAATCTATATATACAATATCCACCGGCTCCCCTTTGTCCACATGTTTGTTCACCCCCTTGAAAAAATATAGTAGATTTGTGAGGCAAGACTTCCCTTCACTAAATCCGTGCTGACTTTGTCTCAGTAGCCCATGCTTTTGTATGTGCTCTGTAATTTTATTCTTAATAATAGCCTCCACCATTTTTCCCATGGACTCTTGCATGCAGCCACTCTGCAGAATGTCATTGAATACCTTGGTGAGTCTGGGTGTCAGGCTAGCACTAGGTCTTGTAGATCTTTACTGTGTAGCCACGGAAGCCTGGAGCTTTGCCCATATTCAGAGTTTGTATAGCCTTCCTTATCTCCTCTTCATAAATCATCCTATCCAACGTTTGTCTACTCTCCTCCATTGAGTGATGGTAACAGACACTTCTCCAGAAAATCAGCAACCTGCTATTCTCTCACCTACACTTCACTCTGATGCAAAGTTTCATAAAACCTTTTAAATGCTTGTTTAATGTTCTCATTTTAATGTACCATATCCCTACCACCACCATCACCTCTACCATCTTTAATTTGTGAAATATTTGTTGGCCCATTTTAACTTTTAATTCGTGAGCTAACAGCCTCCGCCCTTTATTCCTCTATTCATAATATAAATATTTAAGCCTCTCTAGATGAAAAGCAATTTCTACATTCTGCAATCTTCATAGTTCACACCTTGATTCACTCAGCTGAAATGTATATATACATTTTTAAAAAGTGCTTATTTCAGCCAGGGCTGTACACAGGGGATTAAGAGAGTTATTCTCCGTAATTCCATGTAGTTTAATTTCTGTTTCCAAAATGAAACCAAATAAAATTGTGGCCTCAATACTTTGTTTCAGTGGTGTCGCAACAGATGGCCTAGGTGGGCAAGGGCCCATCCACTCTGCTTCAGCCCACCCAGTAGCAATGCACCTTTTCTCTGACTGGCAAGGATCCCCAAGTCCCGCCAGCTGAAGACTTCCTCCTGTAGCAGACAGAACTCCTAGAAAGTTCAGCAGTCATTGCCAATGTCCCTGGGCCACGGCTGGCATACTGAGCAAACTCAGTTTTCACAAATGCGTAAAAACTAAGCATGCACAGTTTGCTGGCAGTAATAGTGATGGCTCAGGGACAGTGAAGCTGATTATTGAGCTTGGTAGGAGCTCCGACTGTTGGAGGAGGAGGTCATCTACTGGGGGATGGGGGGATGGAAAGCAGAGAGAAAATTTTGTGCCCACCCACTTTGTACTCAGGCCCACTCAAAATTGGCCATCTGGATGTGCTACTGGTATAGGGGAAAGTAACTGATGATAGTGGGAAAATCTGTCTGAACTGGTTTCAGTATTTTGGACTACTGATATTTCCACATTTTTCCTGGTGATCAGGATTTCTGGGCCTGTTCTCCATCAGCAGCAGAAGGAAAAATCACCATCACTTCAATATTTCACTATCAAAATGAATATTTAATATTCTGACAGATTGATGTTGTTTTCCTTTAGGTCTGGGCAGTGTTCTTTCAATCTCTGTGAAGGACTATCAGGACAGGGGGATAAATATCCTCTGTGAATCTGCAGGATGGTATCCAGAGCCTGAAGTGACCTTTAGACAAGAAGTTGGGCAGAGTCTGATACCAGCATCTGAAACAGAATTACAAAGGCAGAATGGTCTGTTCAGCATCAAAACTTCCCTACTTATGAGAACAAATCAGTATGACAAGATTACCTGTCATATTAGAAACACTGTAATGAACCAAGAGAGAGAATCATCGATTTCTATAGCAGGTCAGTCACAGTCACAAAAATAAGCTTCAGTAACATAGAGTGTTCATATGATTGAGATCTAATATCATGAAACTGGTAGCACCTCGTAGTTTCGGATGCACAGAAGGTTATTACCATCTCTTCCGTCTCTCCCATGTGAACATTTCTTTATTTGATTCCTCTGGTATAGCTCCGTTTTCAGATTAGGAATTCTCAAATATGGATTGTGATATTCTATTTAAAGTTCAATCACCTGGTTTCATTTCTTTTTCAGGCATATTTTTCCAGCGGGTCTCCCGTTGGATGGTCTCTCTCTCCATCCTTCTGGCGTCTGTGATAATCCCATGTGGTTCACTGGTTGTATTGGTTATTTACCACTTGAGGAAAGAAAGACACAAGAAAGGTAAAGCATCTCCCCCATCCGTCCCCCCCATCCCCATATTCTAGCAGTGTCTCGGGAGATTTACAGGAGGAGAGAGGAGTGAACAATTGGAGTAGATGGATGGGAGGGTGCCTGGCATGGGCAAAGGTTTGGTAGGTGAGGGGGGCATTGCCCCTCCCAAACAATCTGTTCTTATCTGGGTTGGTTGTGAATGGCATCATAGGTGCCATTTATAAGAAGCATGGGGAAGCTAAGCCTCCCCAGCCCCAACCGCTAGCTTACCCTTCCTGCTCCACTTGCTCTCCTGCCTGAGTCCATGGCAGCAACACCAACTGCCAGCTTCTCTTCCCTTTCCTTCCCTGCTGCTATCTACCCGACTAAGTGAGAGTAAATGAAATGAATCCATATGGAGGGGCAGAGCCCTTTGCACACCTTTGTCAGTCTCCCTCCTCCTCCTCCTCCCTCCCCGTGATGTTATCATGTTATCATGGGTTGGGTTTTTGTTTGCATTCACCTAGTCGGGCATGATTTGCCTTGTGCTTTGGGAACTTGGGGTTTAAAGGAGGAATTGTAGGTTAGTGATAGGCAGAATGAAAATATACAGAAGCAAACTATCAACTAATCTCCATACTCTTTTCCCCCTAGTTTTAAAACTTTAACTTTGTACCACAGCATTAACAGCCTCTTGCAGGCACTGCAGGACCTAGTTTAGACCTCATCCCTCCCACCCCTGGCACAACTTTTCATTTATAGTCAGTTATTGTAATTAGGATAACAAGCAAGGAGTGTTTTTACAGAGTTTTAATTACATTGCATTACTTCCAAAGAAGAAAAGACTAAATAAATCATACAATATACCATATAAACTAAAGATATTTTTATAATAGGCTAATATCCTTAATACCTTAGCAAGTTTTAAATTTTTGAAAAATTCAAAAATACTAAGATAAAGTCAGCAGTCCAGTAGGGAGAGGGGTGCTATCCAGTCTTTTGCACTGAGTATCACAGGTATGATTGTCTCCTAGTTGGTGAGCAGTTATATATGTGTGCCTGATGCAAAGAGCTCCTAGCTCTCAGAGAATGGGTCCATTCTCTTGAGGCTAGAGTAGCAGATTTGGTGGAGCTGAGGGAGACAGAGAGGTACATAGAGGAGACCTACAGGGATGTTGTAGATAAATCCCACCTCCAGTCTGGCAGCCCCTGTGCTGTCTTGGAAGAGGGAGGTCTCCTAGAAAGAGAGCATCACCCTGATGAAGTAGGAAGTACTCCTGTAGCCAGGACCTGCCCACCAGGGGATGTACTATCCTCTTGCACTGAGGATATGTCTCCAAGGACTTCTGCCCTGGAGGAAAGGGTTAGGACAGCTATTGTAGTTGGTGATTCGATCATTACGCATATAGATAGTTAGGTGGCTGGTGGACATGAGGACTGCCTGGTGACTTGCCTGCCTAGTGCGAAGGTGGCGGACCTCGCACATCACACAGACAGGATCTTAGATAGTGCTGGAGCGGAGCTGGCTGTCATGGTACATGTAGGTACCAGTGACATAGGAAAATGTGGGAGGGAGGTTGTGGAAGCTAAATTTAAGCTCTTAGGTAGAAAGCTGAAGTTCAGCTCCTCCAGGGTCACATTTTCAGAGGTGCTTCCCGTTCCACGCAGAGGATCCAAAAGGCAGGCAGAGCACTGAAGTCTCAATGCGTTGTTGAGACGATGGTGCAAGGATGAGGGATTTAGATTTGTTAGGAAATGGGTGACATTCTGGGAACCAGGTTGCTGGCGCTAACTTTTAAAAAGGAGATAGAGCAGCTTTTAAACTAGAATGGGGGGGGGGGGGGGGGGAAGCCGACAGTCGCCCAGGAGCTCATGGTTCGGCATGGAGTATCCTTGAAGGATACTTTTGAAATAGGACATTTATGGAATCCCAGTAGAGAGGTTTCAACAATGCTGAAAGTAAGCCAGGTGTACTTAATGAGAGAGTAGGATAAAGGTTGTACATTATCCCCTTCAACTTCTAAGCAGCTTGTAGATCAAAGGAAAAAACTCAATTTGAAGTGCCTGTATACAAATGCTAGAAGCCTAAAAGATGGGAAAGTTAGAACATATAGTAGTAAATGATGAGGTAGATATAATAGGTATCTCAGAGACATGGTGGAAAAAGGACGATCAATGGGACACTGTATTAACGATAGAGAGGATCAAATTGGAGAGGGGGTTGCACTATATGTTAAAGAGGGAATTGAGTCAAATAAAATAAGCATTTGACATGACACAGATAGAAGTGTGGAATCACTATGGATAGAAATTCCATGTGTTTGTTTGTTTATTTATTTATTCATTCATTTTAACATTGGGTTTACAAAGATAAATATCTTTGAGGTAATATTACAGAGCACAGGAAACATATTTATAAACAGGTAATATGCTAAACAAATAGATCAATTTAACTCCTGGCTATAATTAGTCCACAAATAAAGATCCAAGATGTCCTACACCTTAACCAAGAGGAGTTGGTGTTAAATCAAAAAATAATAAAACAAACATTTGGCTTCTCATATAACATAAGCCCAATTACTATAAGGATTGTCCAGTTTGCCTCCTGGCCTTTATAAAATCAGAAAGTTGTTCAACCTCATAAAAGATATATTTCTTATCCTTGTATAATACCAAACACTTGCATGGGAAACGCAATTGAAATTTTGCTTGCAACAAAATCACATCCTGACTTAATTCCAAAAACTTCTTTCTACGCAATTGTGTCCACTTAGATACGTCAGGAAAAATAAGAATTCTCCCTCCTAAGAAGTCTATTTTTGTTCTCTGAAAATAGAGTTTCAACAAGGCTTCCTTATCTTGGAGGAAGACAAACTTCACAATTAATGTAGATCTCTTTTTTTCCTCTTCAATGGATTGTTCTAGAAAGGTAGTTAAGTCCAAGCCCTCTGCTTGATCTTTTGGTTGATCTTGAATTTCTTGAGTTTCTTGCTCATATTCTTGTGACTTTTCCTGCTTTTATTGGCAGATAATAAATTTTATGAACAGGAGGATACATCTGTTCAGAGTATTTAAACTCCTCTCTCAAGAATTTAAAGAACATCTCTTTCAGTGATATTAAGTAATTTAAAGGGAAATTCAAAATTCTTAGATTTTGATTTCTCAAAGAATTTTCTAGATTTTCAATTTTTCTCATAGTTAGCAACTTATCTCCAAGTAGTTGGGTTTGGACTTCATTTAATTTTCTCAACTCTCCATCCATTTTCATTTGTTTAACTGAGATAGTTTCTAGTTCAGTTTTCACAGATTTTACTTGTGTGGAATTATTCAGGGATACAGAAATAAAGGATAAACAGACCTTATGGAGGCTTTCCAGCACAGGCCAAATAGTCTCCAGCAATATTTCGGCTGATCTTATCAGAGGCTGTGTCCCCGCCAGTAATAAGTTTGTTTCAGCTTGTGTCACAGAAAGATCTTGCATCGGGACCGTCTCTTTCGCCTGTATATGCTGGGCTTCCTCCATTTTCCCCCGCGCCTTTATGATCTCTTCTGGAGTCTGCCTCTCCTTCGGAGATTTAGACATCTCCTTCTCCGGCACTAATACTCCGGTCGGCTGCGGAAACGGAGGAGTCAAAGGGCCTGCAGGGCTGAGTGAAAAATCACTCTCCAAGCCGGTACTCTCCCCAGTACCGGCAGCGGATGCGCCCGTCGGAGTAGAAGCCAGGAACGTTGAGATAGATGTTTGGCGAAGAGAAGGGGTTTCCACCTTGGGAGGAAGAGGTCCCCTCGGTTTCCCCTTTCTCTTCGGCATTCCGCAAATGTAGAGAATTAAAGTTTATCAAAAACAGGTTAAAACAGGAAAAAGTTTACACTCTGTTTGAGGAGCTATACTCTCAGCGTCGTATCCGGTGGCCATCTTGGATCCAGAAATTCCATGTGTGAAGGGAAGGATTATTCTTGTAGGGCAGTATTACTGTCCGCCAGGACACAACGAACAGACGGATGAAGAAATGTCTACACAGATTAGGAAAGCTGGCAAACTGGGCAACAGTATAATAATGGGTGATTTCAGTTACCCCAATATTGACTGAATAAATGTTACATCAGGGAGTGCCAGGGAGATAAAATTTCTAGATGTAATAAACAACTGCTTCTTGGAGTAGCTGGTCCAGGAACCGACGAGAGGGGGAGCCATTTTGGATCTGGTTCTTTGTGGCATGCAGGGTATAGTGTGAGAGATGGCGGTGTTGGGTTCCCTGGAAAACAGTGATGATAACATGATCAAGTTTGAGCTACTATCTGGGATGAAACGGCAAAGGAAATCTACTGTAGCTGCATTTAATTTTTGAAAGGGCGACTATGGCTGCAAAAGTTAGGACACTAACCAGCTTATTTTCGAAAGAGAAAGCCGCCCATATTTCGACCCAAATCGGGAGATGGGCGCCTTTCTCCTGTGGGCGCCCAAATCGGTATAATCGAAAGCCGATTTTGGGCGTCTCCAACTGCAATCTGTCACGGAAACGGACAAAGTTGATGGGGGTGTGTCAGAGGCGTGGTGAAGGCGGGACTGGGGCATGTTTATTGGCCGAGGAGAGATGGGCGTCTTCGGCTGATAATCGGAAAAAAAAATAGGCGGCAGTATCGAGACTTTAGGGCACTTTTTTTGGACCCTTTTTTTTTCATGAGCAAGTCCCAAAAAATTGCCCTAAATGACTATGAGGCTCATTTTCAAAGCACTTAGCCTCCCAAAGTTCCATAGAAACCTATGGAACTTAGCCTCCCAAAGTGCTTTGAAAATATGCCTCCATATGACCACCGGAGGGAATCAGGGATGACCTTCCCTGACTCCCCCAGTGGTCACTAACCCCCTCCCACCAAAAATAGAGAACTTTAAAAAAAAACTGGCCACTTCTGGATTGCAAGACCAGTGCTTTAACCACTAGGCCACTCCTCCACTCCTACATTCCAGTCCACTCCCTTGAAATTTGACTGTCCCTGTAGGGGGGGGGGCAGTATGCAGGTCCCGGGGGGGGGGGGGGTGGTATGTGTGTCAGAGGAGGCATAATGAAGGCGTGGACGTCCTTCTTTCAAACATTTTGGACGTCCTGAACTGCCTCCCCCCCCCCACAGGGACAGCCAAATTTCAGAGGAGTGGCCTAGTGGTTAGAGCACTGATCTTGTAGTCCAGAGATGGCCAGTTCAAATCCCACTGCAACTACTTGTGATCCAAAATCCAAATAAATAAAGGGGTGTCAGAGGCATAGCAGGCATGGACATCCCTCTCACAGAAACATCAGATTTTGGACGTCCTCAACTGCCGTTGCAGGGATGGAGGCATAGCAAAGGAAGTCCTTTACCCATACTCTAAAAAAAAAAAAAAAATGTGTCCCTGACAAGCACTTGGATGTTTTCACCTGGGCTTGTACTTTTCTAAGGTTGTAGATGGCAATTTATTTAAGGTTGTAGACAGCTATTAAATACACTGCTTGTCTGCATGTAGGAAGCTGTCTTTGGCTGCTCTGCACTGGCTTCCGCTCCTTAGGAAGGAAATCATGTGCAAATGAGCTAACAGCGAGCAGCTCATTTGTATGCAATTTCCTTCATTCATGCCCGTTCCTTTCTGAATTGCTAAGGGATCGGTAAGGGAAGAGCTTTTTCCGTTCAGTTAGTGCATCAGTTAGTCCACTGCAGTGCCCCCTAGGGTGCTCGGTTGGTATCCTGGCATGTCAGAGGGAACAGTGCACTATGAATGCTGGCTCCTCCCATAACCAAATGACTTGGATTTGGTCGTTTTTGAGATGGGCGTCCTCGCTTTCCATTATGGCCAAAAACTGGGGATGACCATCTCTAAAGTCGACCTAAATGTTGAGATTTGGGCATCCCTGACCGTATTATTGAAACGAAAGATGGACACCCATCTTGTTTCGATAATATGGGTTTCCCAGCCCCTTTGCCAGGATGTCCTTAGAGATGGGCGTCCCCATTCGATTATCCCCCCTCCACGCGTCTAAATGGTAGATGAAATTTAATGTTGACAAATGCAAGGTGATGCACATTGGAAAGAATAATCCGAATCATAGTTACCTGATGCTAGGGTCCACCTTGGGGGGGGGGGGGGGGGGGGGGGGTCAGCGCTCAAGAAAACAATCTGGGTGTTGTAGATAATACTCTGAAATCTTCTGCTTAGTGTGTGACTTTTTAGGAAAGGAATGGTGAATAAGACCGAAAACACTATAATGCCGTTGTATCACTCCTTGGTGCATCCGCACCTTGAGTATTGCATTCAATTCTGGTCGCCATATCTCAAAAAAGATATAGTAGAATTAGAAAAGGTTCAAAGAAGAGCGACCAAAATGATAAATGAGATGGAACTCCTCTCGTATGTTGAAAGACTAAAGAGGTTAGGGCTCTTCAACTTAGAAAAGAGACGGATGAGGGGAGATATGATTGAGGTCTACAAAATCCTGAGTTGTGTAGAACGAGTAGAAGTAAATCAATTTTTTACTCGTTCAAAAAGTACAAAGACTAGGGGACACTCAAGGAAGTTACATGGAAATACTTTTAAAACAAATAGGAGGAAATATTTTTTCACCCAGCGAATAGTTAAGCGGTTATCGTTTCTGGGTTTAAAAAAGGTTTGGACAAGTTCCTGGAAGAAAAGTCCATAGTCTGCTATTGAGGCAGACATGGGAAGCAACAGCTTGCCCTGGGATTTGTAGTATGGAGTGGTGCCATGATTTGGGTTTCTGCCAGGTACTTGTGACCTGGCTTTGTCACTGTTTGAAAAACAGGGTACTAGGCTAGATGGACCACTGGTCTGACCCAGTATAGCTACTCTTATGTTCTTATGTTCTAGTGACCAGAGACTGCAACCTACAATTAGAAAAATTAAATGGCTAGACAACAAAAGTAGAAAAAATAATTTTATTTTTAAATTTAAGGTAAATAATGTGAAATGTTAGTGTACATTAAAGTTAATAATTAAAAATTAAACAAAAAAAACAGAAAATAAAGTGATTCCTTTTTACTGGACTAAATACATTTTTTGACTAACTTTCAGAGGCCAAAATCTAAATTCCTCAAGTAAGTAAATTATCCTGACCTGAGGAAGGAGGTTTTGGCCTCTGAAAGCTAATCGGAGGCCTACATTGAGCCTACAACTAGTGGGAAAATGTGGGGTATAAATGTGTTAAAATAAATAATCAAAAAATATAATAAAGTAGTCCATTAAAAAGGTATCTTATTTTCTCTTGAAGTTTTATTTTTTTTGTATTAATTTTTAATTTCATGAGTGGAATGTGTTTGTTTTTGTTTACTTTTGCTGTCTTTATATTTTGCACAGTAGAGAATGAAATACATTACTGTTTCTAGTTCTCCGGTGTCATATAGTATGCAGAGCCCAGCTTCTTGGGGGTTTAGCTTAATTTTTGTCTACATATGTCTATATTTAGCTTGTGGGTACTTATCCCATTCTTGGTGGTGGTCTGTCTGTGTGAAGGAGGCCAGTTATTCTGATAGCATTGAATGTCTGTGTAGAATCAATCTGTAGTAATCCAGTTTGTTTAGTCGGTATATTAATGTTCTTTTGTCCACTGATTTGTTTACAGCTCTATCTTTTCCTTGATAAACCTTTGTTATTTGACTCTTAGAAGTAAGTGCTATGATGGTACTGTAGATTTGACTTATAGGTCCTGAGTGACTTTTAATATTTTGTATTACTTTACAATATGCCTAATACTAGATTTTGGATTTGGATTTAGTTCATGCCAGTGTGAGTTACATTCAGGTACACTGAGGCCCTTTTACTAAGCCATGTGGGTGCCTACCGCGTGGCCCTTGCAGAAATTTCATTTTCGACGCGCGTCCACTACGTGCTCTGGAAAATATTTTTATTTTCTGGCGTGCGGGCGGTAATCGGGCAAAAATAAAAAAAGGCATTTTTTACGTGTGCGCTGAAAAATGATTCTGTCTACATTACCGCAGGTTATTTTTCAGCATGCCTTTGTAAAAGGGCTTCTATGTATTTTTTTGGAGGATTTATAACTGGTTTGTACCTGAGACAATGATGGGTGAAATGACTTGTCCAAGATCTCAAGGAGCAGCAGTTGGATTTGAACTCTGGTTTTTAGCCTGCTGCTCTAACCATTATGTACGGCTAATTCATGTTTGGTAACTAAGCAATTAACTAAAGGGCAGCAGATCTGAAACCTGGCATGGCATAGGGAAGGTGGGAAGTGCTGGGTAAAGAGGGAGGAAGGGAGAAAGAGCTATGCTTTGGCGAAGAGAATAGGGGAAGGTACTGGTGTCAGGCCTAGGGAAGGGGGACAGAGAAAATGTGCTCTCCCTTTGCAAATTCATGTGACTGTGAGAGGGGGCATACTGAGAGAAATTTCCCATTGTTGGCTAATTTCAATTTAAAGAATAATAAATATAGATAGATATACTGGCTTCCTATTCAGTCTTTTAATTGTCTTTTTTAAATTTTTGGAATAACCATAATGAATATGTATGAGATATATATATATGCAAATGATATGCTATTTAGATTTTAGCAAAGCCTTTGACACTGTTCCCCATAGACAACAAAAAAATAAACTGAGTGCCCTCTTGTTGCATCCCTACCTTGTTATTCTGGCAGTGGCCATATTGGCAGGATCATCTGAGCAGCAACCATTTTGGGAAGATCATCTGAGGGGCAGCCATCTTGGAAGGATCATTTGAGGAGCAGCCATCTTAGGTAGCTCATCAAGGAGGCAGCCATCTTGAATGTCTTTTGGGCGTGCCCTATGAGATCTCTCGCCTCTCAGCTGAGACCAGGATCCTCTGATTGGAGGCCTATTTAAGAGCTGGCCTGGGACACCATCTTTGCTTCAGCTTCTATCTTGTTAGAGGTTTGGTGCTCGTATCGTGTGCTTCACTTCTACTCGTCTGCTTTACCTGCCTGACCTCTGGACCGTTCCTGACTACTTGCTGTTTTGCTGCCTGCCTTGACCTTAGGACCGGACCTGATTACCTGCTGTGTTGCTGCCTGCCTCGACCTTTGGACCGGACCTGATTACCCGCTGTGTTGCTGCCTGCCTTGACCCTTGGACCATACCTGTTCACCCACTGTAGTGCTGCCTGCCTTGATCTCTGGACTGTACTTGCCTACCCGCCAAGTTACGCCCGCTGTTACCACTAGCCAGGTCAGTGGCTGCCCAACCCCGTCCAGATCCCGAAGTTCTGGTGGCCACCTGCACCTGGGGGCTCAACTCCTGGGGAACGGTGGTCGCTTCCCAGGTGAAGCTAGGGGTTGTCCAGCTGCCTCACCGAGCGCGGCGCTGCTCTTCATCCACCGTGCTCAGTCGTGGCACAAGGGCTGACTACCCAGTCCTAACACCTCGTTATGAGCCATAAAGTGACTGACTGGGTTAGGAACTGGTTGGGTGGGAGCGCACTATGAGGAAAAGGATGTTATCAGTGGAGTGCCACAAGGGTTTGGTTCTTGAGCCAGTTCTTTTTAGCACTTTTGTAAGCAATATTGCCCTGCCCTTTGCCCCCCCCCCCCCCCTAAATGAAGCAGTTAAACTATGCCATGGTCCGTGGAGTAAACTGACATAAATCTGAGGTATGTTGTGCCCAATGAGTAGGTCCTGTACTCAGTTGTTTCCATCCCAAACACTCCATAGTCTGGAGAAAACCAGCAGAAGAAAACATGGCTAGATTGATCACGGCTTGCTGTTATACTGTATTCAGGAAACAGACTTGAAAGGAACAGCAATAAACAGGTTTTTATCTGATTTCTCTTTCTGTTCTTTTCAGGTTCATTATGACAGCTCTTGTTTTTTTTTTAGTTAAAATCTTTTTATTATGTTTTCAAAGTGAATGGACTGTGTTGGCATTACTACAGTGTCACGGGGTAAACTGTTAGTTTTCTGTGAATATCAAAATGGTTTGAGTATATATAAGACACTGGTTGCCTTGAGCCTTTATATATCCATACATAGAATGTCAATGTGATTACAAATCCTATTTTAAATATGTATCGAAAGGTTTCCATGTCTAAAGAATGGCCTGTAGGTTATTTGTTTTTTCAGCAGATTTTAATTCAAATTTTGATACCAAACCTAATGTGTTCCACCAGAATGTAGCATCTAACATGTTTGCATTTTTCCACTTGCCTAGAAACATTTTCTCTTTTCTTTCGATAATATGGTTGGGGCCGGCCAAATGCCTAGGATTTGGGCGGATTTGAGATGGCCGGCCTCGGTTTTCGGCGATAATGGAAACCGAAGGCGGCCATCTCAAAAACGAACAAATCCAAGGCGTTTGGTCATGGGAGGGGCCAGGATTCGTAGTGCACTGGTCCCCCTCACATGCCAGGACACCAACCGGGCACCCTAGGGGGCACTTTTAAAAATAAAAACAAAACATTAAAATGCCTCCCAGGTGCATAGCTCCCTTACCTTGGGTGCTGAGCCCCCCAAATCCTCCCCAAAACCCACTCCCCACAACTCTACACCATTACCATAGCACTTATGGGTGAAGGGGGGCACCTACATGTGGGTACAGTGGGTTTTGGGGGGGGTTTGGAGGGCTCCCATTTACCACCACAAGTGCAACAGGTAGGGGGGGAGGGGTTGGGCCTGGGTCCACCTGCCTGAAGTGCACTGCACCCACTAAAAACTGCTCCAGGGACCTGCATACTGCTGTCATGAAGCTGGGTATGACATTTGAGGCTGGCATACAGGCTGGAAAAAAAAGTTTTTAAAGTTGTTTTTTTTTTTGGTGGGAGGGGGTTAGTGACCACTGGGTGAGTCAGGGGAGGTCATCCCCGATTCCCTCCGGTGGTCATCTGGGCAGTTTGGGCAGTTTTTTGGGACTTAGTTGTGAAAAAAAAGGGTCCAAAAAAGCGGACCAAATTTTCCCTACAGCCGCCCTTCTTTTTTCCATTATCGGCCGAGGACGGCCATCTCTTAAGCACGCCCCGGCACGCCCCTGTCCCGCCTTCACTACCCTTCCAGCTGTCATATTTGTGACTTTTTTCTTGGTTTGTGCTCCTCTCGCCCTCTGGTGGCCAGAACCGTTGGCTGACATAGACTTTCCAGACTCTTTTCAGTCCGGTCCAGATATTTTAGCCCTCCAGTCTTGCTTGGAAGTTTGGCAGCTAGCCTCACCCTTAGCTGCTGATGGGCTTATTAGCCACCTGGAAACTTCCTGCTTTGCCTTTGCAACGCCAAAGGTCGCGGTCAGTGTTTGTGCTGTAGGAGCACTTCTGATTTGCTTGAGCTTCCCTGCTTTTCCCTGTTGGCTTCCCTGCCTTTCCCTTTTGGTGCTTAGAAGCACTTCTGTCTGTGCTGTAGGAGCACTTCTGTCTGGTTGGTGCTGTTAGGAACACTTCGGCCTTGTTTTGGTTCATGTCTGTATGCCTTGTCTTGTTCCCTCTAGTGTTTGTCTGCCTTGCCTGTCTTGTGTTGGTTCTCTAATTCCCTCTGCCTTACCATGAGTTCCTGTTTTGTGCAAGCTTGTATGATATTTCATTGTCTGAAGAAGTACACTCAGTCCTGATTCTGGGTCCTTGTTTTGCCAAGCTTGTTTTAGAGTCCCAGTCCCTGTGTTTTCCTGTATACGGTAAGTCCTGCCGGCCGCCTGAATCCAGGGGCTCAACTTCTGGGGGACGGTGGCTAAGTGCAGGTGAAGTGGTGTTCCAGTCCTATGTTCCTGTCTGATAGTTCTAGTCCTGTGTGTTCCTGCTTTGCAGCTCCTGTCCTGTGTGTTGTGTTAGCCCAGTCCTGGTCGGGGGGGGGGGGGGGGGGGTCTTGCCTGCTGCTGCTGCTCAACGGCGGTAGCCCAAAGGCTCACATACCTCTAGTATCCGAGATCCTGACACCGACACGCTCCTGGGAACTTTGTTCGTCTCCGCAACGGACTGCGGTTGGGGGCGCCCAAAATCGGCTTTCGATTATACCGATTCGGGCGCCCATGGGAGAAGGGCGGCCATCTCCTGATTTGGGTCGGAATATGGCCACTCTTCTCTTTCGAAAATAAGCCTGTATGTACCGTAGAGGCATTCACCCATTCCAGTATGAACAAATACAAAGTGATATTGTGGTAGAATAAGGTTCATGTGTAACAGACGCATTAGGGAATCGTGGAGAGGAAGAGTTATTTTATATCCATTACGAGCTTTGGTTTCGTTGTGTTGCAGGTTTCAGGCATTTAACTTGGGTCGATAGGGTATGCCTTTTTGAACAGGTTAGTTTTTAGTGATTTCCAGAAGTTTAGGTGGTCGGTCATGCATTGTTTTCACGGATTTGGTAGTGCGTTCCATAGTTGTGTGCTTATGTATGAAAAGCTGGATGCATAAGCTGATTTGTATTTGAGTCCTTTGCAGCTTGGGTAGTGGAGATTTAGGCATGTTCGTGTGGATCCTGTTGTGTTTCTGGTTGGTAGGTCTATGAGGTCTGTAATGTATCCCGGGGCTTCGCCGTAGATAATTTTCTGAACCATGGTGCAGATTTTGAAAGCAATACGTTCTTTGATGGGGAGCCAATGCAGTTTTTCTTGGAGGGGTTTGGCGTTTTTTAATCGCGTTTTTCCAAATATAAGCCTGCCTGCCGTGTTTTGAGCGGTCTGAAGTTTCTTTATGATTTGTTCTTTGCAACCTGCATAAATTCCATTGCAATAGTCAGCATGGCTTAGTACCATTGATTGTATCAAGTTGCAAAATGTTTTCCTCGGGAAGAATGGTTTGACACGTTTGAGTTTCCACATTGAGTGGAACATTTTCTTTATTGTAGATTTCACTTGGTTCTCTAGTGTGAGGTTACGGTCGACTGAGATGCTGAGAATTTTCAGGCTGTATGAGATAGGGAGGATGTAATCTGGTATGTTTGTTTGTGGGTTTGTTCGTGTTGTATTGGGATGATAGGATTTAGTCCTATTTCAATCCTCCTTCTATCACAGTGGTCAGATCCTTCCTCAGCAAATATTCTCGTTTGCATTGTACTCTTGACACATGCTCCAGCTACATTCTCTCAAAAGCCCCCAACTTTTTCATCAATTAAGGAGAAGTGTGATATGTATTCCATTACTTGTTTACTTTCCAATCCCTCTATTACCTTCATGAACAGGGGTATTGAAGCCACCGGTCTGTAATTGGATGTTTTGTTCAATTTACCTAAAGGATTTTTAGAAATAGGAGTTAAAATTATATTTCCCTTCTCAATTGGAAAGGAGCCATTTTTTAACATAGCGCATATGTAATTATGCAGGATGTTGATGAAAAAGTTGGGGGCTTTTGAGAGAATGAGCTACGGCATGTGTCAAGAGTACAATGCGAGCGAGAATATTTGCTGAGGAAGGATCTGACCACTGTGGTAGAAGGAGGATTGAAATAGGACTAAATCCTATCAGTTTTATGCCTTTGTATTGATGTGTGATATTCAAGTAGTTGATGAAATTGCTACAAGCTAGTTAGACTTGTTCTAATTTTGGTAATTTTTTGCTCGAAGAATGTTGCTAGCTGCAGGGTAGATGGAACAAATTCACTTGATAGTTGGAGGTCTTTGGTATCAAGTAGATTATTAATTAAAGGGGTTGTTTTCTAAAGCTTAGCTCGCGTTATCTGCAGCGGGATCCTTAGGAATAAAATGGGCCCTACTGCAGATAACTCGAGCTAAGCTTTAGTAAACAGGGGAGTAAATTATAAAGTCTAGTTACAGATTTCTGACCCTCATCAATGAATTGTTTTGATTCTCATCAATGAATTCTTCATAATACAGTGCACTCCATTTAAGTGCACGTCGTATAAGCGCATGCTGTATTTAACTGCATGCCGTACTTTGGTCCCATTTTTGGCACCATCAATTTCTGTAGGGACAAACTTCGGTTTAGCACACCACTGATAAGTGCAAGATTCGCTTATATGCATGGTTCAAGACCGTTCCTCTGCAGGAAAGACTCCGCATTAACGCGCGCATGGAATATGGAAGTCGATTGGCATGTGACAACCAATGAGATTTCAAAATTACTGCCTTGTGGCGGAACTGTAAGACTTTAACACTGGCTGAACGAATAGAAGTTCTTAAAAATGTAGAAAACAAAGTCAAGCATCTATTGCTAAAGAATATGGTGTCAATCCCAGTCAAATTTCACGTGTCTTGAAGCAGAAAGACCAGCTTCTGGAAGACTGGAAAAACAACACAAATCCAGAACAGAAACAAAAACGGGTGGGAACAGCTGAGGAGGTAGAAGATGCTCTTCTTCGGTGGTTTTCTCGAGTCAGGAGCAGACAGTTTCCTGTCAGTGGTCCACTGCTTATGGAGAAAGCTAACCAGCTAGCTGAAAGTCTTGGACTAACTGAATTCAAAGCCACTGTTGGATTGTTGGAAAGATGGAAGGAGAGGAACAGCATAAAATTCAAGAAACAGCATGGTGAGAAACAAGACGCTGATGACTTTGGTGCTGAAAATTGGGTTGTTTCAGTTCTTCCTACCATCTTGAACCAGTTTGTACCTCATGACATTTTCAATGCTGACGAAAATGGTCTCTACTGGAGAGCGATTCCTGATGGAACACTTGCATTCAAACATGCCGAAACTACTGGAGATAAAACATCGACATACCGACTGACGATCCTCCTTTGCTGCAATATGGATGGGAGTGAGAAGTTGGAACCCTTCGTCATTGGAAAGAGCAAACTGCCCCGTTGCTTCAAGAAAGTTAAGCGACTTCCTGTGTCATACGAGGCTAACGCAAATTCATGGATGACTGGGGAAATTTGGAAGCAGTGGCTAAAGAAGTTAGACACTAGAATGCAGGCACAAAAGCGTGAGATTTTGCTGCTTTGTGATAATTGTTCTCCGAGGACAAGCAGGCTGCTTGTTCTCACGACTGGGCGACGTCCGCAGCAGCCCCCACCAACCGGAAGAAGCTTCGTGGGCGGTCCGCACGCAGGGCACGCCCACCGCGCATGCGCGGCCGTCTTCCCGCCCGTGCGTGACCGTTCCCGCCAGTCTTTTCTTTTCCGCGCCTGGAGAGAGACGTGTTCACCTCTCTCTCTTCCACAGCCCCGGAAAACCGTCGCGTTGTTCGCGAACCTTCGTTACTTTCGTTGTTATTCGTTGCGTGTTCCCAAAACTTTTTTTCTTCTGTTCAAAAAAAAAAAAAAAAAAGAACGCGCTGTATTTTCTCTCGTTTTCTAGCGGGGGCGTCGCGTTGCGGCCTTGTGGCCGCGCGGTCGAGTTGTTTTTCGAGGTGTGATTTTACCGCCACCATCGACGACTTTGATTTCGCCGACGCGATTTTTCCGTCGATGTCCTCGAAGGTCCCGAGTGGATTTAAGAAGTGTGGTCAGTGCGGCCGGCCTATCTCGCAGACCGACACTCACGCTTGGTGCCTCCAGTGCCTCGGACCGGAGCACGATACCAAGTCGTGTACTTTGTGTCTTGGTCTCCGGAAACGGACTCAAGTTGCGAGGCAAGTTCTTCGGGACCGTCTTTTTGGAACTTGCGCCGGCCCCTCGACGTCGACGGCATCGGTATCGACGGCTGGTTCTTCGGTACCGGTATCGATGTCCGCGAAATCGGCACCGATGGCATCGACCCCAGGAGCAGAGGTCCCGTCGGCCCGCCGGTCCTCCGGTGACGGTAGGGGTGAGAGGCCGCGTGGGCAATCGGCCCCGGTCACTCCCTCTGCTCATGGCCCTCGGGACCGAACCCTGTCTGACCCGGTCCCTCGAGACCAAGGGGGATCGACTTCCTCCTCCTCCATTCCACCTAGCGCCGATGACGGGCACCGCAAGAAACCAAAGAAGTACCGTCATCGGTCGCCATCGATGCACCCGGCCCCCAGCGCTGGAGAGGAGTCGACGCCGAGTAAGCGTCAGCGTCGAGAGGAAAGGTCCCCCTCGGTAGTGGAGGTACCGACGCGTCAGGGTCCCAGCACTTCGGTGCAGTCTCCTGGACCCGAGCAGCTTCCGGCACCGACGCCTCTACCGGCCCCCCCGTCTTTCCCGGCAGCGGGCCTGGACGAGTGCCTCCGAGCCATCCTTCCGGGGATCCTGGAAGGGCTGATGCGCCAGACTGTGCCGGTGCCGGGGGTGCTTGCGCCCTCGGCGCCGTTGACTGTGGCGCCGGCGAGCTCTAGCCCGGTGCCGAGGCCTTCGACACCGACGCCACTCGCGGCGCCGGTCTCGACCGCCACGCAGGTGGAGTCCCCGTCGACGTCGATGGAGGGAGCTTCGTCCCCACCGGCGCGGGAGTCCACCGCTCCACGACACCGAGGCCTCGGTGCCTCGACGTCGAGCCGGGCCCGGTTGAGGACTCAGCTGCATGAGCTTATGTCCGACACTGAGGAAGAGGCCTCGTGGGGGGAGGAGGAGGACCCCAGATATTTCTCCTCAGAGGAGTCTGTGGGCCTTCCCTCCGACCCCACGCCTTCACCAGAGAGGAAGCTCTCGCCTCCTGAGAGCCTCTCCTTTGCCTCCTTTGTCAGGGATATGTCTATATGCATTCCCTTCCCCGTGGTCTCTGTGGATGAGCCGAGGGCTGAGATGCTCGAGGTCCTCGATTATCTATCACCACCTAGAGAGTCCTCCACGGTGCCGTTGCACAATGTCCTCAAAGAGACACTGCTTCGGAACTGGATGAGACCATTATCTAATCCCACTATCCCCAAGAAAGCAGAGTCCCAATACAGAATCCACTCGGACCCAGAGTTAATGCAGCCCCAATTGCCTCATGACTCGGCGGTCGTGGATTCTGCTCTCAAGAGGGCACGGAGTTCGAGGGATACCGCCTCCGCGCCCCCGGGGTGGGAGTCTCGCACTCTGGACTCGTTTGGGAGGAAGGCCTACCAATCTTCCATGCTCGTGATCCGCATCCAGTCTTACCAGCTCTACACGAGCATCCACATGCGGAACAATGTGAAGCAACTGGCGGACCTGGTTGACAAGCTCCCGCCGGAGCAGTCCAGGCCTTTTCAGGAGGTGGTCAGGCAGCTGAAGGCGTGCAGAAAGTTCCTGTCCAGGGGTATATATGACACCTGTGACGTAGCATCTCGTGCTGCGGCCCAAGGTATAGTGATGCGCAGGCTCTCATGGCTGCGTGCCTCTGACCTGGACAACCGCACCCAGCAGAGACTGGCTGACGTCCCTTGCCGGGGGGATAATATTTTTGGTGAGAAGGTCGAGCAGCTGGTGGACCAACTGCATCAGCGGGAAACCGCCCTCGACAAGCTCTCCCACCGGGCGCCTTCAGCATCCACCTCAGCAGGTGGACGTTTTTCCCGGGCCCGGCAGGCTGCACCCTATGCTTTTACCAAGCGTAGGTACACCCAGCCGGCCCGAAGGCCTCGTCAGGCACAGGGACAGCCCCAGCGCGCTCGTTCTCGTCAACAGCGTGCGCCTAAGCAGCCCCCTGCGCCTTCACAGTAAAAGCCGGGGACGGGCTTTTGACTGGATCCATGGGAACATAGCCGCCCTCAAAGTGTCCGTACCGGACGATCTGCCGGTCGGAGGGAGGTTGAAATTTTTTCACCAAAGGTGGCCTCTCATAACCTCCGACCAGTGGGTTCTCCAAATAGTGCGGTGCGGATACGCCCTGAATTTGGCCTCCCTGCCACCAAATTGTCCTCCGGGAGCTCAATCCTTCAGCTCCCATCACAAGCAGGTACTTGCAGAGGAACTCTCCGCCCTTCTCAGCGCCAATGCGGTCGAGCTCGTACCACTCGGGCAGGAAGGGCAGGGATTCTATTCCAGGTACTTCCTTGTGGAAAAGAAAACAGGGGGGATGCGTCCCATCCTAGACCTGAGAGGCCTGAACAAATTCCTGGTCAAAGAAAAGTTCAGGATGCTTTCCTTGGGCACCCTTCTGCCAATGATTCAGAAAAACGATTGGCTATGTTCCCTGGATTTAAAGGACGCATACACTCACATCCCGATACTGCCAGCTCACAGACAGTATCTCAGATTCCGCCTGGGCGCACGGCACTTTCAGTATTGTGTGCTGCCCTTTGGGCTCGCCTCTGCCCCACGGGTGTTTACAAAGTGCCTCGTGGTGGTAGAGGCGTATCTACGCAAGCTGGGAGTGCACGTGTTCCCATATCTCGACGATTGGCTGGTCAAGAACACCTCGGAGGCAGGAGCCCTCCGGTCCATGCAGTGCACTATTCAACTCCTGGAGCTGCTGGGGTTTGTGATAAATTACCCAAAGTCCCATCTCCAGCCAACCCAGTCTCTGGAATTCATAGGAGCTCTGCTGAACACCCAGACGGCTCAGGCCTTCCTTCCCGAAGCGAGGGCCAACAACCTCCTGTCCCTGGCTTCGCAGACCAGAGTGTCTCAGCAGGTCACAGCTCGGCAGATGT